>NC_077240.1:76045000-76205000 GCF_947179165.1 Solanum dulcamara | reverse complement strand
ATTTTTAAACTGCAAATCAAACACTATATTAATTTTTATATAGTAAAAAAGATATTCTACGAAATATAATATTACTTATGAAGAATTTAATATATAAATTACGAATCTCCTAATTAGCTATCAAATGACTCTTTATTCTTTGCAGGATCTTATTACCCCAAAATAATTTTAAAATAGAATTAAATTCACCCTGAAAAACTACAACCATATGATCTGTATTATGTGGCATGTGTATTAACCATTAAAAAAAAATTTAAAGATCTTTTTCCCTTACTTTTTATATATATATAAAGTAAAATTACAAATGTAATGACCCGTTAGGTTATTTTGAGAACAAGTCATTTTTGTTTCATAAAATACTTTTTACTAAATTTAAATTGGAATTTTGGACTTTTTGGTAACTACGATTAATTAGTTGACAGGTAATTTTAGATAATTAATTTAGTTAATGAACTAAATTGATAATTTATTAAATATCCTATATTATTAGTGCCATATTTATTAAAATTAATTAATGGTAAATTGAGGGTTACTATCGTTTGGGTCAGAAAACTCTGACACAATGTGAAGCGCCGACGAAAGTAGTGGGATCACACTTTCACGTGTAAGCCTAAGGGTTGAAGGAATTGTTTCATAAGTGCAGGTAATCAATTTGAATGAAATGGTTACAGGTGTTGTCAATTTGAATGAAATGGTTGCAGGTGTTGTCTTTGTTTTCTTTGTATTATATTACTTCTCTTTAAGAGAATGAGATGGTTGCAGTTGTTTTTTATAGACTAAAATTTGAGTGGACAATTAGTCAATGATAGGGTAATGAAGCATAATGATGAATATATGGCTGTATATGTTAGCTATTGCATGCTTTTTTGTATTTCGATGGTGATAAACTTAAATTCTTTGTTAACTTGGTTCTGCGTTGGAGCTTTTCTTATGGTATTACATTATTATTAAAGTTTGATAATATTAGCAAATCTAATTAAATATTAGGTATGTTTTGTTAAATGAATTTCATCGGATTTTATGATATTTGAAGTGTAACACCTCTTAAAAACGTTGTATATGATGTTTCAATTCTCGATGAAAATGATATTGGTTCTGTATTTTGGGCATAACGTTTAATAGGATGGTCCAAATTAGGTGATTCAAATTTTTAAATAACCCTAACATCATTACCTACAACTTTTGTAAGACCATAATTTAATTTTCGGAGGTTAAGTAAGTCAAATAAATTAATTATTGCAAGACATGGTGCTGTGACTAAATAGAATGTTTGTAGAAGAAAAATCATATCTCACTGTAGGATTCTCCAAATTGGTTGATTCTTGAACGACATAAAAGTAGACTTCTAGAAGCAAGCTGGGAAGGGGCTAAGACTTAGGATTCGAAGACCAAGTCAGAGACAATAATTCATATTAAGACACCAAATCTCAATGAGGAAGTTATCTTTTTCAAACGCAACTCCAAAAAAGGATATTCCGTTAAAAGAAGGTTCATCTCACCAACCATAGAAAGATCTATATCCATTTAACATCACCCATGTCATCAATAGTCCTCCATTTGACATCACCCGTGACATCACAATCTTCCATTAAATTTCCAGATTTGTTTAATAATTATTTTAATTATTGTTAGGTCTCTCCTTCACACCTATAAATACCCACCTTATTTCATTATTTTGTTCATCAAGCTTTCTCAAGCAACTCTCCTCTCTATACACTCCTTTACTCATTCTCAAAATATAGTTTTAGTTCTTAGTAGTGTAGAAATACTATTTCGGTGATTCATATACTTCGGGTAGAACACAAAACGCTCCGGCAAGGAGAAAATGCTAGGATTCAAGAGTGTTTATTAAGTCATTCGATTCTGAGTAACGCTTCGGATTTCAGGTATGTGAGACTTCAATGAGAGTATTCCTTCCATTCTCATACCTAAAGTATTTTGATTATATGATAAATTATATTTATTTTCTTTAAGTTTTACTCTAACGTATATGAGTATTGATTTATGGATCCTTTCATACATGAATCCCAAATAAATTGTCAAAGTCTTATATTTAATTCAAATATGAAACTTTATGGGTTTTCATATCATTATTCCAAATGCATAGATTATTAAGTAGTTGAAGTTTACTTACCTATCTTATATTAGCGTATGTAAGGCTTCAATGAGAGTATTCCTTCCACTCTCATGTCTAAAGTATTTTGATTATATGATAAATTATGTTTATTTTATTTAAGCTTTACTCTAAGTTATGTGGGTGTTTATCCATGGATTCTCCACCATGTAGTCCAAAACTCTTTCAACTAAATCTCTTGATTTCAAGTAATATTTTCTTATGGGTAATTCTTATTTCTACTTAATAGAATGAATCATGGTTAAACTAATAATTATTGGTCTATTTTGATGCAAAATAATTTCATATGTATGATTTGATGGTTTTCAAGTATTTTTCTCTATTTCGCTCTTTAAAGGTTCTTGAAATTTATGATGGATTGTTTAAAGCATGATTTTTAATTAATGGATTTCAAAATGTTTATGCATATTCACTTACATACATGTTTGCAAGTTGAAGTGATTTGAACCCACCTAGTTTTGCTATGTTTTCAATGAAGTTTGACTTGAAAGCTTTGACTCCAAATGAATGTTTATGAAAGCAATGTCTATGATTAAAAGGGAGTCTTATGAAATGAAAGAATGATGAAATGATATGAATGATGGATTCTTTATGCAATAAGGACAATTCTTGCATATTTGAATTACCAAAGGTTTTAATGAGCCATTCTACCGAATATGATGTTTTGAATTCTCAAGCTATATACTGTGACTATTTTGAAGTATTAAACTATTCTGTGGGATTGACTTAGCATCGAATGGGTCATTAAGGTGGAATTCGGTAAGACAATCCTAGTAACAACCCTTTGTCTCATTAACTATGTGTCAACATAGGAACCCTTGTAGGCTTAGGCTAATGGATCCACAAATAGCCCTTAAAGCTAAAGTTAAAGAAATGAATGAAGTTGACGGAGTTCTACCCGGCAAGTAGTCTCCCCGGCCAACGTAGGGGGCTATGTTGGATTTCATGTAATAGCTCGCATGATTTTAAATATCGGTTATGGTCATCTTCCGACAAAATAAATATTTTAAAGGATATCTATATGATTAATTATGCATGCATTGCATTATATTTCATATTACATAAATGTTTTAATGTTTCCTGAATGTTCATGCATGCTTACATACTTAGTATATTCAAAGTACTAACATATACTCTTTTTCCTACATGATATCACCATGTAGGGACCAGTGCTCCTCCACGTGGCTAGTTGAGATTTCGTTTGAAGACTACTTTTGGTGAGTTCCCATGTTCCGGGAACAATACTCTTTTATCTTTCTAGCTTATGATATGTTGAGATCTTTAGACACTTACTATGATATTTCTTTCTATTATGATTAAGGGTGAGATATGGACTTGTCTTAGCCCCGTTAAATCTAAAAGTTAGAGGTATTGTTGGATATATGTAAGTTGAAGATTTACTATTATAATTTCTGCTTGTTTATTTATTTTCATTACCTATGAAAAGCTAAAAGAATGCTAAGAGGCTTGTTTGAGGTACTTTCGGGTTCCTCATTCATCATGTCACATCTAGGCCCTAGGCTTGGGTCGTGATATAAAGGAATTGAGACCTAACCCTAGACTTGATAATTGAGACTTGATTATAGGTTTGGGCAAGTTTTTGGGTCTAGACTAGACATATAGTGATGTGGGTGTTGTTAGTTTCGAAATCTTATTGTGATCATTTATTTGATTAGATTGTGGTGTTTCAGATACTGTACGAAAGGGGAAGACTCAAGTCCCGAGTGATTTCTTGATTATTTGAGGCAAGTAAACTTCTAAAACTCTATAAATCATTAGAATACTCGAAGTTCATTTCTTGTATACATTGGGGAGTAATGGGAATGAGGTGATTGGTTATTTGTTCACATGAATTGACTTTAATAAATGAATGAAATTAATAAAAAGGCAATGTTTTTCTTTGATTGTAATTGAAAAATGTGAAATGCATTGATCTTGCTATTGATGACCATTTTTATGATATGCTTTGCTAGCTGCATTATGATTGTGAATTGCTTAGATTTGTCATTACCACATTATTGTGTGAACAAGTTGAATTGCATTTTATTCTTGAACACTGTGATGAGATGGACATGTGTGATGTTGAGGTCATTTCCAGTGAGAGTATGATGCCGAGGTCATTTTTGGTGAGAATATGGTGTCGAGGTCATTTTTGGCGAGAGTGTGGTTCCGAGGTCATTTTCGGCGAGAGTGTGATGTCGAGGTCATTTTCGGCGAGAGTGTGATGCCTAGGTTATTTTCTATGAGAGTGTGATGCCGAGGTCATTTTCGGCGAGATTATGATGCCGAGGTTATTTCTGGTGAGAGTGTGATGTTGAGGTCATTTCCGGCGAGAGTGTGATGCCAAGGTCATTTCAGGTGAGAGTGTGATGCTGAGGTCATTTTCGGCAACAGTGTGATGCTGAGGTCATTATCGGTGAATGTGACTAATGCTCAATTATTAATTGTGCATGAGCATCCTTGCATATATATTCGTGGTGTATTGACTCGTGTTTGATTCATGCGATACTTGTGATCTTTGTCTTGTCATGACTTAGTAGTGACGGTGGAACATATTTGAATTGTATATTGTGAAATCTAGGTTGGCTGATTTTTTTTGTGCAAGTTGTAGTTATGGAGGTTCGGTTGGAAAGAAAGGAGTTCCTTATTTTTTAGATTTCCTTAGTTTTGTTAGTTGACTTGCTAAGTACCGTGTTTGTTGGTACTCACTCCTTGCTTCTACACTTGTGTAGGTTCTAAGCCCAGACACTGAGTTCAAGATATCCAAAGGCTTCGAGGTGACTTAGAGAGGTAGCTGATTGACGTCCGGCGATATCCCTTGTCCCTTTTTACTTTATACTTTGTTTTATTTGAGATACAAAGACATTTGAGACTTGTATTATCTTTCATTTCACATTAATTAATGGCTTGTATACGTGACTATCAGATTTTTGGAAGTTATTTGAGATTATTTAAGACTTCCGCTTTTGGTTATTTTATATACGTAGTATTTCCGTGAGTATCTTCTATAATCATTGGATTTAGGCTAACTTGTTCTAATGGGATCAGACAAGTGCCATCACACTCAATTTTGGATTGTGACAACAAAACAAGTATATGATACACTACAACCTAGTCATAAAGGAATCGGTCAGGATAAAAAAAATCAAAAATGACTTGCTAAACATGCAATATGAACTATTGAAGATGTAAAAGGAAAAATACTTCAAGAAATACTGTAACACCCCCTAAAATGTTGTATGTCGGTATTTCAATTCTCGACGAAAATGATAATGCCTCTGTATTTTGGGCATAACTTTTCATAGAATAATCCAAATTAGGTGATTCAAATTTCGGAGTAACCACAACATCATTACCTATAACTTTAATGAGAACATATCTTAAGATTCAGAGTTTAAGTATATTAAATAAATTAATCTTTGCAAGACATAGTGCTGTGACAGAATGGAGTATTTGTAGAATAAAATTCATATCTCGATGTAGCATGCTCCAAATTGGATGATTATTGAACTAACTGAAACTAAACTTCTATATCTACAATTCTTATAAAGACACCAAATCTTAATAAGGAATTTATCTTGTTCAAACACAGCTTTGAATACGAATATTCCATTAAAAGAGATCTCATCTCACCTACCATATAAAGATCTAGAACCATTTGACATCATCCATGACATCAAAATTCTCCATTGAATTTTCAAGATCATCCTTTGTAATTAATTTTATTTATTGTTAAGTCCCTCCTCCACACCTATAAATACCCACCTTATTTCCTTATTTTATTCATCAAGCTTTCTTAAGCAACTCTTCTCTCTATATACTTCTTTACTCATTCTCAAATATAGTTTTAGTAGTATAAAAATACTACTCCGGTGATTCTTATACTCCGGGTAGTACACAAAACGCTCCGGCAAGAAGAAAAGGCTAGGGGTCCAAGAGTGCTCTAATTCAGAGTAAAGCTTCGAATTTAAGGTATGTAAGGCTTTCATAGCATCGGATTGAGTTTGTCCATGCGCCCAATATTTAAATTCATTATAATTGAGTTATAGTTGAGTTTTATCCAAATCTTGAATTCTAAATGAAATAATTCTTCTTCTATTGAGTTTGATATATTTATGCATTAATATTATTATTATTCTTATCTCTCATATTATTAGAATTATTGTTCATGGCTACTTTCCCATGAATCCAAATTGATTTGATGTTCATGAATATTTTTACACATGTTTTGAGTAAAGATGTTGGCTTTTTATTATTTTCATTGATAAAAAGAAAGTTATATGAATTAATACTATATATGTATTTTATTGGGTTTTGAAAGAGCAAAAGAGTTGAATTTGAATGAATTTGAGAAAAATGATATTTTGAGCAAGATGTTTTGATGAGATGTAAATGATGTTTTTGGAAGTATAATGATTGATGAACATGAAATGAGATGAGTTTGATGATTTAAATTAAAGTCCAATGAGACTAGATGATGAGATTAATATGAGCACATATTTTGGGAGTAGTATTGAGCACCGAGTTGGGTAAGAGTTTAATTGACTCAAACTCCTGAACTACGTAGCCAGCATAGGATAGAGGTTATGCCTCTTAAGTCCCAAAAAGAGGACTTTGATGAGTGAATCCAAGA
The DNA here is from genome assembly GCF_947179165.1 of Solanum dulcamara. Classification (NCBI taxonomy): domain Eukaryota; kingdom Viridiplantae; phylum Streptophyta; class Magnoliopsida; order Solanales; family Solanaceae; genus Solanum; species Solanum dulcamara. The sequence goes on along the minus strand of NC_077240.1, from coordinate 76,198,233 downwards.
TAGTGATGTCCTTTACCCTGGCAAGGTATTGAATGGATGTGGCAACGACATCCCTTCGTTGTATCATCGCTAGCTCATAAGTGATGGTTGTCGGTTAGAGAAACTCTCAACTGAGTAAGCATTTCTTATTATTATTTTGAATTTACATTACATATTAATGTTGAGATGATGTTGAGTTCTGAGCTGAGTTTTCCTAAGAGGAATTTCTTGATGTATGTCCTTACCTTCCTTCCATTTTACATACTCGTATATTCCACGTATTGACGTCATTCGACCTACATCATTTTATGATGCAGATACAGGTGTTAGAGATCCTCAACAGGCGCATCGTTGAAGATCATTATTTTTCAGCTATTTGGTAAGTCCTTATATTTGGAGGAACTCTCTATCCTTTTATTATTTTTGAGTATTATGTTTCTTTTAAGGTAGTCATAGACATGTCATTGACACCATCTAAGAGTATTAGAAGCTTCATAGACAAAGGTTGATGATGTAATCGGAGTAGTTCTCCTTAGAAACTACTTCTTCTAAGAATTATCTATTTTTCCTTTGATGTTGATGATGACAAGCTCACATTAGTATTCTTAAGTCTTCCGCTGATGAACAAATGAGTAATGAGATCAAGTGGTTCTCTCGGAAGCCAGAAATAATTTTTGAGTGCCGGTCACGCCTAGGATACCCTCTCGGGCAGTGGCGGCCTAGGATTTTTAATAAGGGGGTTCAAAATCTGAAAAAGTAAACACACGAACTAGCCGAAGGGGATTCGACATCTACTATTTATACATAAAAAAATATTTTAACCATGTATAAATAGTATAATTTTTCGCCGAAGGGGGTTCGGATGAACCCCCTAATTACATGCTAGATCCGCCCCTGCTCTCGGGACGGGACAAATACTCAATAGATTCATGCATGATGTCACTAATTAATTAAATTATGTTGGAGAAGTCATCCTTCAAAGCAACATGATTGGAAAACTTTTGAATATCTTACTTGAATTATGGAAAAGAAAGCTCAATGCGATAATGAAAGTAGTGGCGGACTTGGAATTTTATATAACGTGATTCAATTTACAATGATTATAACTAATAGTATAAATAGTATTCAGCATCACAAGCCGAGTTTTGTGGCTTTTATTTATTTATTTTTACGATCACAAAATGAAATCATTTTAAAGTCAAAACTTTGTAATTTTAACAAAGTTAGAAACATTTTGCTTAAGAAAAGAAGAAACAACAAATTATTTACTTCTAATTTTTAACAATTGAATTATTTAAATTTGGAAAAAAAATATTTCAATAAAAATAATGAAATTAGCCAATTTAAATATTCATTAACTCTATAAAATTTAACAAAATCTAGCTTTTTTCTTGAAGAGTTGTTATTTGGAAATAAAAGATAATAAATAAAAGGTACACAACTAAACTAAATTAATGCATATAATTAAGGAAACGGTGTTATGTACTAATTTTAGAAATTTCAATATAAAACATCAAATGAAAGTAATAAATTGTTAAGCAAAAAAACAAATATAATAATCGGAGCACAAAAAACATTGATAACAGCTGAAATCAATGAACAAGAAACTACAAGAATAGTTTTAATACTATCTTAATAAGCAAGGTCCAAATATGACCATCAAATCTATCTCACATATTTAACTATCAACTAATTTTTATTCTAGTTAATCTGCGATCTTCAAATTCTTCCATCTAAATTCATATACTCGATGAGCTCTTAAACAGATGTAGGTCCGCCCCTGATAGAAGGTAGGAAGTTGGAAACTATGGCCACGAATGATCTCATGGGAAACATAAAAATCAATGAGATGATGACGAAGCTTCAAAATCAATGAGGTTATTTTCTTAATAGAGATAGTACCTTAATTAATTGATTTAAAATGTTCACTCTACCTTTACCTCGTCAATCTTTATTTTTTACTTCTTTTAACTTATGATACCCTTTTAAAAAATTCTATGAAAAAATCACTTATAGAAAAATAAATATTATTTTCAAGATGAAAAAATAGAGAAATGTTAATTGAGTACATAAGTTAATAATGTTTTACAATGAAAATAAATTAACAGAATAGGATAATTAAATTTTATTAATAATAATCAAAACTCTATGTCTATGTAAGCAAGTGAAAAACAAATAGTCATAACTTTATAAGCATATTTCAGTATAGGTAATATACAAATTAATTCATAAAAATAGTGGTATGTAATATAATATATTTTACAATAAATTCTTAAAATATTATTTATTGATATAGTAAAGAAATTTTAATTTTAATTTTAAAAATTATTTAATTACAATTAAAATTAATTTATCTATAAATACAATAAAAATAATAGAGAAGTGAATTCCCACAAAGTGGGATCTGGGAGGGTAAGGTGTACAAAGATCTTACCACTACCTCGTGGAGGTAGAGGGACTGTGTCCGAAAGAACCTCGGTTCAAGTGTATCAAATTCAAGTAAAAGAAAAAGAAAACAATAGAGAAAGTATAGCGGCTAAAAAGAAAAGCAATGTAAAGTCTACAAGAAAAAATTATAACAACAACAACAAAATAATGTGATAATCGAAAAATAATAACAACACAATTATAGTGGCACGACTAGTCCTATGACATATCCAAAACCGTCACAAGGTAAGACAACACTCTAACCCTACTAGCCTTCTACCCTAATACGCGACCTCCACTCCTTCCTATCTAAAGTTATGTCATCGGTAATATGATGCTGCATCATGTCCTGTCTAATCACCTTTCCCCAATACTTTTTCGGCCTACCTCCCCTTCGCATACCCCCTAAATACAACCTCTCGCACCTCTTTACTAGGGTGTCGGTGCACCTCCTCTATACATGTCCGAATCCATCTCAATCTCGCTTCCATCATCTTGTCTGTCATAGAGGTCACTCCCACCTTCTCCCAAATAACCTCATTACTAATCTTGTCACTCCTAGTATACCCACATATCCATCTCAATATCTCATCTTTGCAGCATGCATTTTCTAGACCTGTAAATTCTTGACTGTCCAAAACTCCACCACATACTACAAGGACGATCTAACCACCACTCTGTAGCATACCTACATACATAAATATTCATAAATACTTAATGCATGTAATATTAAAATAACAATTATAAAATAATAGCATTAGATTTTGTAATAAATTTATAAAAAGATTATCCTGCTTAAATTGCTAACGAACTTAAATGAAAATATATGATAAAATATAAAATTATTTAAACTGCAGGTTAAATACCAAGGTGAAAAGATAAAATATTATAAATAATTTTAAAAACATTACAAAAATGGTGATTGAAAATATTAAGGGTAGAATAGATATTGCACAAGATAAATGGGAAAGAATGTCTATTGTTGAAAGTTGAGGGGGGTTGATTTTAAAACAAAGTTTTGTGTGTGTGTGTGGTGGGGGTGCGGGGGGTGGGGGGGTTAAAATGGTTTTCACCTATTACATCCATACTTGTTTAATAACTATATTTTAACAAAACAATATGTATATATCTTGAATCCCTAATATTGTATAAAATTTAATAATATTTCTTATAAATATACCTATAACATAAATTTAGTTTTTGATAATTATTTTTTAATTTTTTTTAGCTATTTAATTATAGGCATAATATATTAGTGTACCCTTTTAATTTAACTTCGGTTGACCTCTATGCCTAACAACATTTGATGTGAACAAGTAGACACTTGCATAAAGTAGAATAAGTAAGCACATGTGTCGTGCATGGAAATTCATGTGAGACGTACTTGTGCATATCCAAAGTTGAATGACATAAATATTAGTTGATATCAAAGTTAAAAAAATATATATTTATATATTGTGTATTAATTATATTTGTGTGACCAAATATTACATTTATAATTACACCATTTTGACAAATAAACATATCTTTATAATAACCATACATTATGTAATTAGTAATTACACAAGTAACTTTCCAAACTATATAAGTACTATTACAATTTTTTTCACCCCATTCTTGTCTGGTTGTATCACAATTAATTCTAGTACGTTGTCTCTTTCACACACACGCACAACTTGCAATATAAGTATAGACCAGTTTTGCCTCTCTCTTCTCACTTTTTAGTTTCCTTTCTCATATAAAAAAGAAAACAAAGGCGCCCTAAGCTGCAATCTCTCTTTAGAAATATTTTGTCTTCAATAAGTTGTCAATTCTGTCAATCAAGGTAATTTTATCATTCTTTTTTAGATTGAAGTTCATGTTTTATGTATTGTATTACTATTTATAACTTTGAAGTTTTTTGGATTTTTGGGACTTCTAGTCACAATACTTCAAAAATAATTCAAGTAAAATGCATGTCCACTAACTTTCGAATTCTAGAAATCACAATTTCCAAAGTTTAATTTTTCAAGTTTTAAGTTTGAACTTCAAAATTCTATGATCAAAGTTTAATGTGTTCACAATAGTTCTTATGAGTTCGAAATTTAATAGTCCGCTGCTGAAATTCTCACATATTTATCAATATCTAGAAAGAAAAGTACCGAATATAGATGCGCTTGTAGGTCTGTGTGTATGTTTATATCTTTGTTTACTTTTTACTTATTATATTTGCTTCTTGACAGTCAAACTGTATAAACTTTGACCATCATTTTCTGATGTGTGTTTTCATCATATTACTATGAGAAGGATAGTAATTCAATTTAGCTTTGAAAATTAGTCAAATTGATTTTCGTAAAGCAAAATGTGACAAGTAAAAATTAACTATAGGAATAGTTACTAACTTGTTTACTAAATTGTATATTATGAGTAATTGTGTTTTGTTTACTAATAAATGTAGGGAGATATAGCCAAACTGTTGAAACACACATGCTATGAAATACAAGAAGATCAAGCATCCAAATCTTGACTTGAAACTAAACAAATCACCAACTAGGGTTACATCACAAAGAGCAGAAGCTTTCATGGAAAGAATATCATCACCTGCAAGCTCTTGTGTGTCTCGGGAACCGAGCCCCGACGACGACGAGAAGTACTCAGAGAAGACTAACATGTCCATCATGCTTGTGGGTTGCCCTAGATGCTTAATGTATATCATCATATTAGAAGAGAATCCAAAATGTCCCAAATGCAAGAGCACTGTCTTGCTTGATTTTTTCAAGGAGGAAAGGATCAAGAATTCAAAGACTTGAAATTAAGAAAATGTCATGATCTTCTTTTGTGTGGTGAGCTATGTTGTTCAGATTCTTTAAAATAATTGTTGTGTGCATATCGGATCTTTCATAAACAATACATTTTAGAGAATTCGAATACGTATGTGACAACAGTTTTTGAAGAGTCCGACAAGTGTGTGATTGGGGTGAGGTGTTGGGATGCTATTGTTTGCTAATTACATAGTGTTGGGTTTTTTAAGTTGACAGCTGTTGAGGTCTCTAATGGATTGAGAGTGACTATTTATGAAGTTTGTTTTATTATAATTAGCTGGTCATGTTTTGCTAATTTATAATGGTTTGATCCTACTAATTATTCTCATTATCATTTGACCAAATATTAGACAAGTAACACAAGCTTTAGGTGTGTTGTTGGTTTGGAGGAAACCATTTTTCAGCCATTTTCCCCTACCTCTCTAGTATTTGTCTAGATTTCATATACATATTATTTTCTATTTACTTACCAATCATTTCGTATTTTTCACGAAAAATATTTTCCAAGAAATCAAACACACCAATGCTTATGAGTATATATTTCTTGGAAGAAGCTTGACATGTCGCAATTGGTTAAACCTTGAAAGACAAATCGAGTGGTCTCAGTAAAATTCTTCAAGCAATTCGCTAAAGAACGTGTGATAAACGTTCAAATAAAATGTTTATCCAGTCAATCTTCTATAACACATCATTTGTCCAGATATTTTTTAGTTGTTAATTATGAAATGCTCATTTAGAGAGCATATAGCATAACATACAAAATCGATTCCAAAAACAAAAACAAACAAAAAAGAACTTGAGCATTATAATGAAATATTGCTATAAGGATAACTGTTATAAACGGGGGGGGGGACCTTAGTGAGTGCCAAGGGGTTCACTCGAACCCCCTCAGCAAAAAATTACACAATATATATATATATATATATATATATATATATATATATATATATATATATATATATATATATATATATATATATTAGGTAGGTTTTCTATATTTTTGTACATATACTAATTTTGGACAATCTAAATCAAAGAGGAGAGATAGCCTAGTAATACTAGACTCCCAAACTTGGGCCACGAATACTATTTCCAATTTGTAGGTTTAATTTTTGTTGGGTGCACATGTTACCTAATTTCTTAAAATTTAATTCTTTGCTAGTGTACAATTACTACTTTTAAAAAAAAAGCACTAAGAATAACTTAAAACGTTTTCCCTTTGATGTTTGTATAATTTGCACTCTAGAGCCCGCTTGGATGGGCTTTAAGTTGGCCAAAACCAACTTAAAGCCCCTGTTTAACTTTTGAACGTGTTTGCCTAATGTTAACTTTAAGCCATAAAGTTCTTAAAGTCGGTCAAAAATGAAAAGTTAGGATTCCTAACCTTTTTTTTAAGTGTTTAAAGTCATTTTCTTTGACCATGGAAATTACTTTTATATCCCTTATATTTTAACTAAATTCTCAAACTACCCTTTTTATTCTTTTAACCTTAAAATTTACATCATTTTCCTCATTTAAGCACTTTTATCCAAACACTCAACTGCTTATTTATAAAAATAACTTTCAGCACTTCAAAGTTCTAAAAGCACTTCATACATAAAAGTTATTTTTTTAAGCCCATCCAAACGGGCTCCTAGTTCACACATTTTTATTTTTCAAACCCCCTGAGTGAAAATTATGAATCCTCCAATGGTTATAAAAATGTCTTATTGTTTAGGACATCGATCAAGTGTTCTCACAAGAGATCAAATTCTTCAAGTATTTTTCTATAGACTGGTTCGATTAAACGTTCAAACTAAATGTTGAGAAGAGAGGAAAAAGCATTGTAGCGTGATTGATCTAGCAACACTGGTGTGAGAAGTTAATTAGAAAGAGGGTAGATTAGTCATTCACCAAGAATCAGTTTAAGCCTCTAACTAACAAGTTGTTAAAGTTGTTAGAGTAACTGATTTTGGTTAGTTAGCCTAACAAAGTGTATATATATATACACTAAGTGTAATTAGTTGTTGTTGAGCTGAAAAATAAAAAATATCTTCATTTTGTTACTTTACTCTTTCTCTCCTCTTCTTCTCTCTTCTGTTCGCTTATTCTCTCTTCTCTGCTCTTCTCTGCATTTGCTCTCTTCTTCTTGTTCTTTCTTCTTTGTTTTGCAGCTCACACTTATCTGCATGGTATCAAAGCGGATCGTCACAGTTGTCGCTGTGAGAAGCTGATCCTCATTTTTAAGTCAAAGAATCGAAATGAGATTCATAGATTCATCTAGGTTTTAAGACGGATCTATAGATCGAAGCTTTGTCGGAGTTAAAATTCCGTGATTTTGTTGTTGTTTGAAGGAATGACAGGTGACACAGCAGCAGCAAGTTCACCTCAAAATCTCAACCAAAACCATCAACAAGCCAGTGTGCCCTTCTCCTCGAGTAGCAATCTCACTCAAGGACAAGGTATTGACTATAATCATCCCTTATTTCTTAGTCCCACAGATGTAAGTGGAGTTAGCTCATCTCGTTTCATCTAACTGGTGTTGAGAACTACACCTTGTGGAGTCGTTCAGTCAAGTTAGCTTTGTTAGGGAGGAACAAGTTAGGGCTGGTTAATGGAACATGCAGAAAGGACATGTATCGTGAAGAACTATGGTGTCAATGGAAAAGGGTGAATGCAATTGTCCTGTCGTGGTTAATGAACTCGGTTTCAAAGAGCTTACTTAGTGAAATTGCATTTGCTTCAAGTGCATTGCAGGTGTGGACTGATCTACAAGAGAGGTTTGATAGAGTAGATGGATAAGGACTTACAGTTTACACAAAGATATTGTTACTCTACAGCAGGGTACTACCTTTGTCTCAGTATACTATACGAAGCTGAAAACACTGTGGGATGAATTTGAGGTGTTAGTGTCCTCGCCCTGTTGCAACTATGAGAAGTCTAGAGGATTTGTAGCTCACATGAATAGACAAAAGTTATATTAATTTCTAATGGGATTATATGACTCATACATTCAGGCTAGGAGTCGAATTCTCATGATAGACCCACTACCAACTATCAATCAAGCATATGCCATGATAGTAGGAGATGAAAGCCAAAAATTTGTTATTACAGGCGTCAATAATTTGGGACTACATTCATCCATCTTAGACTCAGTTGCTATGTACTCTAAAGGTGGCAGTAGTTCAGGTGTCAGTAACAGATTCAAGAAAAATAAACTTTTAATCTGTGATTTTTGTAAGTGTAGAGGTCATACCAAAGAGTTTTTCTATAATGTTGTTGGATATCCACCATACTTAAAGTTCAATAGGAAGGCACAAAGTGCAAACACTGCCTATACTGATACTTCTAGATTCTCTAATCAACCTCAGAAATCAGGTCAAGCTAATTTTTCTTATGGTTTGAACACAAATGTAACTGATGAATCAGTGTGGGGTAGGAATATTACAGCATAGCATATTACACATACAACATCAACTGAAGCTTCCAATAAGACTATGAGTCAAGCTGAGAAAGATGTCAAATAATTACTTCAAGGTTGCACATTCACAAAAGATCAATATGAACACAATCTTAAGATGATGAGTCAACAGTCAAACTCAAGAGCTACTATATCTGATTGTAATAAGGCAAATACTGCAGGTAAAGTCTTATTTGTAACTGAAAATAGTGATGTGTGGATTGTAGATACAGGTGCAACAAACCACATGGTGTCTAAGTTAGATATGTTACAGAAAGAATTTGTGCTAAAGCTTGACACTCCTAAGGATGTATGCTTACCAAATTGTAGTACCACACAAGTAACTTATATTGGCTCTTATAGTCTATCAGCTAAAAGTGTGATTACTAATGTGTTTCATATACCAGAGTTCAAGTATAACTTAATGTCTGTCAGCAAAATAACAAAGGAACTAGGCTGCTCAGTCTCCTTCTTCCCTGATTTTTGTGTTTTCCAAAAGCTTTACACTAGGAAGGTGAAGGAAGTTGGTAAAGAAGAAGGAGGACTATACTTGCTGTGGAGATATTTAACTCAAAATAGTGCTAATAATACCAAGGAATTTGCTCATGATATTGATACAGTTCATTCAAATGGCAAGGAGTCAAACATAGAGCTATGGCATCAAAGGCTTGGACATCCCTCTTCAACAGTACTTACAAAAATGTTTATTGACAATAAAGCCACTATGTGTAAGGTGTCTAAGTGTTTAGTTTGCCCATTTGCAAAACAAACTAGACTTGTATTTCCTTCTAGCAGCATTAAAAGCAGTAGATGCTTTGACTTAATACATGTTAACCTTTGGGACCCTATAACACAGCTCCTTTTGATGGCAATAAATACTTTCTAACAATTATGGATGATGTTTCAAGAATGACCTAGCTATTTTTACTTAAACAAAAGCCAGATGTTTGTGTATCTCTTCAAATGTTCTTGCAATATGCAGAAACTTAGTTTGACAGAGTGGTGAAGATTATCAAATCCTATAATGGTACAGAATTTGCTAATTCTGTGTGTTGCAATATGTTCAAAGAATAGGGCATTACTCATCAAAGATCTTGTCCTTATACTCCTCAACAGAATGGTGTTGCTGAGAGAAAGCATAGACACCTGCTAAAAGTGATAAGAGCTTTGAGGCTTCAAGTTAAAATACCTATCAGGTTTTGGGGTCACTGTGTTCTAGCTGCAGCCTATCAAATTAACAGACTTACTAGTAGTGTAATTGGTTCTCAAACTCCCTATGAAAGACTATATGGCATCAAACCAGGGCTATCTCATTTGAAGACTCTTGGATGTCTTTCCTTTGCTAAGAACCTTACTGAACATGACAAACTCATGCCCATGTCAAGGTTAGCAATTCACATGGGCTATTTTGAGGTGCATAAGGGCTATATCTTATTTGACTTACTCAATAAATCTTTCTTTATCAGTAGAGATATTATTTTTAGGGAGAATATCTTTCCATTTACCAATAATATTGGTGTTGATTCACAACAGCTGTTTGTAGACAATCTGCAAGAAGCAGATGTGGCTAGTCAAGATTTCTCTCTTATGGCTCCCATACTTTTTAACAACACTGATCAAGCTGTCATACCAGATGATAATCCAATTCTTGATGCAAGGTGTGATCACACTAATGTGGAGCAGCTTGAGGACCAGATACCTACTGATGGTACTGTCTCTGAGGCATCAACCATTGCAGAAGCAACTCTTACTAAGGGTACAAGTGTTCCTAGAAGATCTGCAAGATCTAAACAGCCTCCAACATGGCTGAAGGATTTTGTTTCTTTAAATATAACCAATGATGTTCAATATCCCCTGTCTAACTATGTGAGTTATTCCCATCTTTCTCCCACCTATCAGTGCTACATTGTTGCTACTTCTACTATAACAGAACCTACCAGCTATGCAAAAGCTATCAAGGATCCAAGATGGGTTGATGCTATGCTAGCAGAGATCCAAGCATTAGAGAGAAACCATACCTGGGAGATCACTATCTTACCTGCAGGTAAGAGATCTATTGGTTGCAGGTGGATTTATAAAAATTAAATACAAGTCCACAGGTAAAGTAGAAAGGTTTAAGGCCAAATTAGTTGTCAAAGGCTACAGTCAGCAAAAAGGTATTGACTACAAAGAAACATTCTCTCCAGTTGTGAAGATGGTTACAATAAGGCTTATCCTAGCTCTTGCTACCTCCAGACAGTGGCATATCCATCAAATGAATATGTTTAATACTTTTCTCCATGGGGATCTTGATGATAAAATTTATATGCACCTTCCTCGGGGTTTTGTCAGTCAAGGAAAAAAGATGTGTAGACTGACAAAGTCCCTATATGGACTAAAGCAAGCCCCAAGACAATGGAATCGTAAACTCACTGAGGCACTTTTCTCTCTTAAATTTAAACAGATCCAGTATGATCATTCACTATTCATCAGCAAATTAGAAGAAGGAATTATAATTATACTTGTGTATGTAGGTGACATGCTGATTACTGGAAGCTCCTTGAAGTTGATAGAAGACATAAAGAAGGCCCTACAAAAGGCCTTCAAGATGAAAGACTTAGAGGAGCTCAAATACTTTCTAGAAATTGAATTTACAAGGTCCACAGAAGGAATACTAATGCATCAAAGGAAATATGCCCTTGAGCTTATAGCAGAAGTTGGAATGGGAGCAGCTAAACCAGCAAGAACACCTATAGATGTTAATGTCAAACTAACATCAAGAGATTATGATCAACATGTGAAGAAAAGGCAAGAAGCGGCTGATGATCCCTTGATAGATCAGGTCAGCTATCAAAAACTCATAGGAAAACTCTTATATCTCAATATGACAAGACTAGATATAGCTTTTAGCACTCAGACATTAAGCTAGTTCCTGAGTCAACCAAAAAAATCTCACATGGAAGCTGCACTAAGAGTGGTGAGATACTTAAAGAAGCAACCTAGACAAGGAATACTACTGTCCAGCAACTCAGATCACAAAGTTACTGCATTTTGTAATGCTGATTGGGCCTCTTGTCCACTCACTAGGAAATTTGTAATTGGGTACATGATTAAGATTGGAAAGTCCTTGGTTTCATGGAAAGCCAAGAAGCAAACCACAGTATCAAAGAGTTCAGCTGAGGCTTAGTATAGGAGCATGGCATCCACTATGTCAGAGTTGGTATGGCTGCTTGGAATGCTGAAAGAAGTAGAAGCTGCAGTTGAGCTGCCAGTACAAGTATACAGTGACAGCAAGGCTGCAATTCAAATTGCAGCAAACCAAGTCTATCACGAAAAAATGAAACACATAAAAATAGATTGTCACTTCATCAGAGAGAGATTACAACAAGGTTTGATCAAGGTGGACTATCTACCGACTCAAGAACAACCTGCAGATATATTAACTAAAGGGTTATCCAGAATGCAGCATGAACATCTTCTATCCAAGATGGGAGTTTTGAATATATTTGCACCTCCTAGCTTGAAGGGGAGTGTTGTGAGAAGTTAATTAGAAAGAGGGTAGATTAGTCATTTACCAAGAATCAGTTTAAGCCTCTAACTAACAAGTTGTTAAAGTTGTTAGAGTAACTGATTTTGGTTAGTTAGCCTAACAAAGTGTGTATATATATACACTAAGTGTAATTAGTTGTTGTTGAGCTGAAAAATAAAAAATATCTCCATTTTGCTACTTTACTCTTTCTCTCCTCTTCTTCTCTCTTATGTTCGCTTCTTCTCTCTTCTCTGCTCTTCTCTGCATCTGCTCTCTTCTTCTTGTTCTTTCTTCTTTGTTTTGCAGCTCACACTTATCTGCAAACACACCTCTCGGTTAATGTTAAAAGGACAGTCTGATGCACTAAAGCTCCCTCTATGCGCGGGGTCCGGGGAAGGGCATGACCACAAGGGTCTATTGTACGCAGTCTTACCTAGCATTTCTATCAGAGACTGTTTCCAAGGCTTGAACGCGTGACCTCTCGATTAATGTTGGTGGCTAAAAAACTTCTAGTTAAGAATAAAGGAATTCCACCATCCTATCACACCTCTTGATCAATGGTGACTATATATATCACAAACACGTTTTCATTTATTCATAGTCGAATTCAGAATTTCAGAGTCTTTATAATTACGTAGGAAATTTTGGGAAGTCCAACTTAAACTACAAGTTGTCAAAAGGCTGGCAAATGAATAATAAGTTATAAGATGCCCACGTCTTTATCAATGGAGATCATTAATAACAATGGTTGGTGAGCTAATTAGCTAGCTCACCTTTCCTAGTCACAATTGAGATTTAATTTGAAGACTTTTAGCATTCAATTATATGTACTATTATTGTCACTTTTTATGTTGAAGACAAAAAAAAATTCAACAGTTAGGTTATTACCTAATTGAACTTATTGAATTTCATCTAATCTTCAACAGGGCATATACCTAGGGATATCACGTGGGGCGGTGCGGGTGCAAGCAGCGGTGGAGTCAGATATTTGGCGTAGATTTGCAAAATAAATTCTCAGTTATGTTAAGAGTGTACAAAATTAAATATAAAATTCATAATAACTAACATTTAACCTCTATATACTATATAATTTTTCAATGTAAAGTGTGTATCGAATTACCCTTCACCTGAGATGGCTCCGCCCATTGGTACAGGTTTAGACATATGTGGGTGCAGAGCAAGGCGGGGAGAGTCCAAAAAAAATTTAATTCTATACGGGCGTAGTTATGGCTTAGGATTAATATTTGTTTACAAAATATAAGTTAGAGTTGGTCATGTTACCTAGCTATTCAAATGTTTAAACTATTTTTGTCCTCATAAAAATAGCACAATGAATTAGTAATATAATGCATTTATTTGTGAAAATATGTAGGTGGAAATATTTGTGAGCTTGTGATATTAGTTTAATTGTGAGATAATTATGAATGGCAATTATACATATGTATATGCTTTGTTAATAACGATATTAGTTTTGATTTTGACTAATGAAGCCAAGATTGTGAATTTGTGATAGCTCTAATTAATGTAAGATCCTATGAGGCAATATACTATGAACCTGTGGTAAAGCAAGTATAGAAGATGATCACTGATCAGTGATCACTATGATTTTTTAAAAAAGGGCCTAAAGGCAAAAAGTATTATAATTTGAAAATCTATATTTTATTAGAGATGTATTTTTGTACAGCCCATGCATATAACTATGACAAGATAGAACAACAACAACAAACCCAGTATAGTCCCACCATGTGGGGTTTGGGGAAGGTAAAGTGTATGCAGATCTAAAACCCACCTTGAAAGGTAGGGCGGTTGTTTTCGAAGGATCCTCGGCTCAAGAGAGTAAACCAAGATAAAAGGTCAAATAGGGACAAGCATACCGGAAACAAGATGAAAACAAGAAATAGCAAAAGTGAGAAAGTCATGATAGAATAGTACGGGAAAAAAGAGGCATTAACTACTATAAATAAATAAGATAATCAAAGTACAATGGTCTCACACCTATAAACAACAATACAGTGCAGAAATTAAATGGCAATAAACAATGAGCAGAACTACAACTACTATGACAAAATGTATGACGTAAAGGTACATAATACATAGACGATGTCAGAGTTCTTGGAAAAGACTTTTTTTCCATCTAGTGTCCGAAATCCGTGGAGCCTCGACTAAATTCGGATTGCGCACCGCAGAGCTCATTCGGGGTGGCGCTCCCAACATGATTTTTTCCATACCCAGAGCTCGAATTCTAGATCTTTGGTTAATGGTGAAACAATTCCACCACTGCACCACAATTCATGTTGATTTGGAAAAGACTTACTCTCTCCGATCTTATCGGAATCAGATATATAGAGTACGACGCCAGTAAGTAGTAATATAAAATAAATAGAGATAATTTTAAATATATATAATAAATTAATTAGTTTACAACAAATATAGTAATATTTTATTTACATAAAAAAATAGCCTAAAATCATAGAAAATATACAGTGACTATACAACATAACTTGCAAAAGTCATAAAAAGCATATACTGATTATACGATATAGATTACTTATACATGAGTTATACACTGACTATATATTATGATACATTTTATACATAAAATATACACTAAATATACATAAATATACATCAAATAACCATTTTTTTTTATAATTAAAATAATCAAATGGTCATCTACTCTAATTATTTCAAATAAATATTGACAAGGAATGAAGGATGTAATTAAAAAAAATAGGATTGTTTTAGATGAAGAAAAGACAAACTTATAGTTATCGGTTTAAATTATGACGCAAACATGATGCCAAATATAGAGGTTAATGTTTGGGGGGGGGGGGGGGGGGGAAGCTAAGCAGTGAAGTTGCTCGTTGGAAGCAAAGTGGCCTGACCAGTAAATAGTCAGAAGGGAGTTTATTGGTGGTTATTAAGAAAAATTAATATAAGTAACCAATTAAAAAGATATGTGTTCAATTTTTTTCACTCGTCAGTTGTCTTTAAGAGAGTGTGCACACTCTTTATACCACGTCAGCTTTTAAAGTATATTTATTTCATTTTAAAATAATTTAGGAGATAATAAGACCCTAATAAAATTAAGGTGTATGTTGAAATATCGATCATAATTCAAAGTTCTTTTGCATTATCCCAATTATATTCGATATATTATTGTAAATTACTAATAAAGATTATCCTCTACTCCACCTTTTATCATAAGTAATTATGTAATCTGTTAAATTGTTTGACATTACAATTAATATGTGTACCCCAATATGAAATTCTATAAATAAAAAATGTAAAATTGCAATTTTTGCAAATTAGAAAAAGTTTTCGAGCTTGCTTCAATTGTAATAAATTGAAAAGAAAAAATAAGGAAAATGAGTAGTGTCGTCGCAAATCTTGAACTCCCGGGTCATATATAAGTTTCTGGAGCGCCTATATTTTCTTCATCATCTCAATAGTATATGTATCCGTGTGATGTGCGAATAATATTAAATTAATATTTTTGATCATTTCATATTGAAATATCTCATTTGAGCATGTTAAAATCATACTGTTATGTTAGAAAAAGACGGTGTTAATTCAACTTTATATAGAAAAAATCAATTTTAGAAAACAAGAGTCGCCACTTAATTTTTTTAAAAAATTAAGAAAACTTAATTTAAAATACCCTAACAAATTTAAGTCTTAAAAATTCAGAGAAAAAGGTACGAGATTCTTATTTCCACTTTGAGAAGGTGTTAAACATTCAAAGCGGCCGCTAACGCGCGGTTATCCAACGATTTGAAAAATTATTTAACTAACTTTTGAAAATATTAATTTAAAAGAAAATGAAGACTTTAAAATTATTTTTTAGAAAAAATGATCAAACTTAAACTTTGAAAATAATATACATGTATATAAAAAAAAAGTAAAAGTTTATCAAATGACTAAGTAAAGGTAGAAAATCATTTAAAGAGTAAATTAACATGAATTGATTTATTTTTAGAGGAGTTTAATTAAGTTAAAATAAATTAAAATTAATATCTAAGCAAGCATAAATAATATAAGTAAATAAATTATTACAATCCGAATCAATATAAATAAATAATAAATAACACATGAAAATATGGTCCGACACTTAGTTTCTGTACGTCTGGACTAAGTTGTTGGGCCATCTGCGTTTTGGGCCTTAAGCCCAATTCCACTATATATCGTAGCTGTATATACAATGTATACAATATTATTTCTGTATATCGAACTGTATACACACTGTATATCACATATTTTTTCCTGTATCTGTTGTATATCAATATATATATCAGACTGTATATTAGTGTATACAAATTTTCTTACATATCGGACTGTATATATATTATATATCAGTGTATACAACACTGTTTTCCACCTCTATTCCGTGTATACAATCCAATATCAATATTAAACCATGTATATTAACTTCCTTTCCATGTATCAACTCAAAACTCAATAATATGTAAGGAAGAAGTCCAAAGATGGACTCGAATTGATATCACATGTATCAAAATAAAATTACATAAACATTTACTCATTTTAAGTTAAACCAAGGAATATATCATGATATTTTAAGATGTTAAATTGATGGACATCCTAGAAGTGACTAACAACATGCATATATGTAGACAAAGGAAAGGAAAGAAGAAATAGATTCAAGTAACTAAAGAACACGGATTTAATATATACGTTATACTAGTTCAAATTTTAAAAAAAGAATTAAATCAATTAGGCCATGAAAGTTCTAATTAAATAACAATTTTAAGCATATTTTTGTTATCTAAATCATGTTAAAAGAAAAAATTAAAAACATGAAAATCTATATTGTCAAAGAAAACTATTTGGAAAAATAATGAACAAAACTAAGAGCTTTCATTAAATAATCCTAACGCATGATAGTTAATTAATCATTATACATGTTAACTATAAGAAATTTCTATCATTAATTTAATTATTCTTAATACATGCTAACTAAAAAACAAGATTACGAATCAACTAAATATAAAACATGAAATAATTAAATAAAATAAAACTGAATTTTTTTTTACCTCTTTTCGGGCAGCGAGACTAAAGATGACAAACAGAAGACAACTTCACCACCACCCAAGAGCTTGATGGAACTCCAATCCACAAAAAAAAAATAAAAAATTTTGACTTGAACCTTCGTGGGTTCGATGTTATAAGAACATTGTTCTTAGCCTAAATTTCAACTTCAATTTCCTATTTTTTCTTAAAGAAAAATATAGATTGAAAACTAGAAAATTTCACAACTTTTAGGCTGGGGACAAGAGTCCAAAATCCTAGTCAAGTTAAGAAAAATTCTAACTTTGGGTGGCTAAAAAACCTCCACTTCTTTTCCCTTCTTAATGAGAATATGAATCTTTATATAGGCTCCAAAAATCTCAAATTCTTCATGAATTTTTGATGTGGGAGAATGGTATTTTTTTTTGAAAAAACTAAAGATTTCAAAAATATAAACTATAATTAAACTAACCTAACTAACATTGTATTTAGTAAAAAATAAAAAAAATTGAGATGGTTTTCGAATAACCACATAAATAGTAATCAAAGATATAGTTATATAGAAATATGTATATATTATACTAAAATTTATAAAAAAGATAAAAATAGTTAAGAACAACATGAAAATATTTTTGTTTTTTTTATAAAAGCTAATTATTTAAAAAATGTTCGAAATTTAAAAAAACTTGGCAGTTAATTTGCGTTGTGGAATGTCAAAATTGGGTGTCAACACATATAACCTTGAAAAAAGAGTTCAACTATTATCATATCTCTCAATAAAATAGGGGGGGGAGTCTGCGCTCACCCCTACACTCACCCCCACCCCTCAATTGTTATTTTATTTTTTTTAAAAAAATGTTCTACTCTCCCCACACCCCCACACCCCACCCCATGACTCTAATACCCCGACCTCTAATTCAATTTATACGAAAAAAATATCCATGTAGTAGTAAAAAGAAAAGACATTTATTCTTCATATTTTAAAGTTATATTATTCAAAATCTAAACATATTAGATTGATAATATCTCCTTCCCCCTCCCCCTCATCCCTTACCCTACCTCTAATCAAAATCTATATGAGTGAAAATAATTATGTAATTAACAATAAAACTTTTGCGTTTAATATTTTTACTTATTATATTATTTACAATATAAAGATTTTTTATTCTCAAAAATAATTTAAATTTTTATTCTACTTTTTTCTCATTTCTCCCATTTTAAATTTCATAAATAATAATATGTGTATTATCTAATTACATTGTTATATTATCAAAAATTGTTCATCCCCCTATCCCCAACCCCAACCCCCGTTTACATTTTTTCGATTGTATTTTAATTACTTTATTTTTCTCTAATTTAACTTTGACTCTAATACCCCATGACTCTAATATCCTGACATTTAATCCAATTTATACGAAAAAAAATATTCATGTAATCGTAAAAAAAAGATTTTTATTCTTCATATTTTTTAATTATATTATTCAAAATCTAACCATATTAGATTGTTAATACCCCCCCCCCATTCCCTTACCCTACCTCTAATCAAAATCTATATGAGTGAAAATAATTATGTAATTAACAGTAAAAATTTTGCGTTTAATATTTTTTTCTTATTATATTATTTACAATATAAAGATTTTTGATTGTCAAAAATAATTAAAATTTTTATTCTATTTTCTCCCATTTCTCCCATTTAAAATTTATAAATAATGATATGTGTATTATCTAATTAAATTTTTATATTATCAAAAATAGTTCATCCCCCCCCCTCCAACCCCCGTTTACATTTTTTTCTATTGTATTTTAATTACTTCACTTTTCTCTAATTTAACATTGACTTAAATTATTTTTTTGTGTTCAAAGAATAATCAGTTGAGTTTTCTTTTCTCTTATATCAACATATAAAAATTAGAATAGACAATTTTGTTATGCATGATTAAATCAATGAAATATAGATTAGAAAAAGACTCCAAAATATTCTACTGTGTTAGAAGTGTTTATAATTTAAAATTTAAGTTAAACACTTTCTAAAAATATATATAAATTTTATCTTATATTTTATTTTATGTTTTTTTTTAAATCGTACCAAATCAAAGAGTGTCATATAAAATAAGACGGAAGGAGTATTAATTTAAAAAGGTGCAATTATTATATTGCTCTTCAATGAAATATACCGCTCTATCCCTTCATAATCAAATATTATATAGAAACGACGAATCATGTTAGAGCTCGTTTGGATTGGCTTAAAAAAGTGACTTTTATGTATGGAGTGGTTTTAGAACTTTTAAGTGCTGAAAATTATTTTTATAAATAAGCAGTTGAGTGTTTGGATAAAAGTACTTATGCTCAAAATAAGTTGTTGATGTGTTTGACAAACAACACTTATTTTTTGTCAAAATGACTGAAATACCCTTAAAGACTCCCTGATATATCCATAACTAGAAGATCCCTGGCTTTGACAACATTAATATACAAAAAATGCATTTGCTCCACCAAATCATAAGTACTAGCAGTCTTATCTCTACCCAATACCCTATTCTTGCAGCCAAAGGTGGCCTTGTTTCCACTAACCCAAATTCAGGCATTGGACCATCACCCATTTGCATCTGCATTACATTGCTAGCCATATATCCATCGATCTTTGTAAAATCAACCCTTTTTTCTATAACCACCGGAGGAGGTAGTGGGCGAGACGCCGGCGTCGGTGCCCGTGCCGGAATAGAATGAAAATTTCTTAACTCTGGTTCGTTCTTCTTCGTCGTCTTCTTGATTTCAGTCTCCTTCATTTACTGTTCTTCAAATTTGTTGGTGTTAATTTCTTGAAAAGGGGTTGCTCTATCTTCAACATTATTCACATTCTGCTGCTTCGTTGTTGCTCAAAAAATGAGGAACAAATGTAAATTTTAGGGCTTTAGCTGAGAGGGTACTTTGGGAATTAAAATAAAATATAAGGGATATAAAAGTAATTTTCATGATCAACGAAAATGACTTTAAGCCCTCGGAAAAAAAGTTAGGATTTCAAACTTTTTATTTTTTGGTGACTCTACGAATTTTATGGCTTAAATTTAGCATTTTAAATTGATAGTCAAACACCACAATAAGCTAAAAAAGGCTTATAAGTTGGTTGACCAACTTATAAGCCCTTCCAAACAGGCTCTAAGTCAAATAATTTTTATGTTTCATATTTTTTGTTTTCACGTTGTTCACTATTTTAATTTATTATATCACTAATATTAGTTGTTATTAGTTTATCACTTGGCTTTATATAATCAAGAGCATTTTTTATTAATATAAAATAGATATATTTATTTTGTTTACTATAAAAAATAATAATTTTTATTTAATTGTTCACATGGATCTCTTCAATTTTAAATTTATGGACAATAATATGTGTATTATCTAAATACTTCACAACATTATTAAAATTACTTCAAAAATATTATCTTCCGAGCCTCATTCACCTCTCCATTTTTGTCCGTTTTCTTATTCCTGGAATTAAATTTATTTCTAAACTTTTATTTCTTTGCTCAAATTTTTTTCATTATTTAAATTTATCTATTATATTTTAGTTTAAATGATAACTTCGTATTATTACAAAAAATAAATAGAGTTGGTTGATTATTTATTTTAAATTATAATCTTGTATAACGGTAACATATAAATAGAGATATTGATTGACTATTTATTTACTTACATTTTATAATGGGTAAATTTTGTATAACGTGAAATTAAAATTAGTAAGTTTTATTATGCATAATAGAAATGATAAAATAAAATATATATTAAAAAAAGACTCCAATATAATCTAATCTGTTAAAAGTGGTTACGGTGTAAAATTCAAATTCAAATAAATAATAAACACTTTCACCTCTAAAAGTGATTATGGTGTAAAATTCAAATTCAAATTAAATATTTATTTTTTATTGAATTAAAGATTAACCAACAGTAATAATAGCTATTAATTAGTCTTTTCCTTACTCTCCTTTTTCTTTCATTTGGCATTTTAAGTCTCTAAATTCGTACATGATACATTAGTATTTTATATCAATAATTATAAATCTTTTTATATAAATTATCAAATTCTAACTTATAGATATTTTAAATTTTATTACAATAAAAAATTGAATTAGATTAAAATAAATGAATAGAGAACAACTGTTCATGTTGAAGTCCAGACTACTACCAAGAAATGGGTGTCTATCTAATTTTATTTTCTACTCAAAAGTCATTAAAATATATCTCATAAAAAAATAAAATTGATCCCAAACTTTAAAGATGAGAAAATTCATCAACATTTCTATCCTTAGTTAATTTTTAATAGTCAAATTGATTGTAAACAGTTTTCAAGAGTTGGAACTATATTCTTACCTTTCGTTCTTGATGGTACGTTCAAGATATTATCATCATCATTTATGTATAAATCAAATCTGTAAATTCTGAATTAAAAATGAAAAATCAGAGTTAATATTTGACAAAATAAATCTGCAATTCTTATTGCTACGTATTTATAATGAAAACTTGATAAAGATAAGTAAAGTTAATAATTAAAATAGAAGAAGATAAAAGTCTAAACAATAATTTATATGTTATTAAAGGGGTATATATAAGAGGCCAAATGTCCATTTCAATTCAAATTAAAATTTAACTACACGCTTAAAACTGAAATTTTGTTTTCAAAATTCATAAGCATGGATAAGGTTTAAGTTGAAGAGGATCAAGCCTCTCATAAATTCTAAATGCAATTGTAAATTACAATTTTATTTATTATTATTTGACTAATTCTTATGTTTATTTATATTTTAATTTCTCATAACTCCTTTTTTACTTTAACAAACTTAAAATAAAAATTTTATGTTAAATAAGAAGAAAGTTTTATTTTTAAATGCATACGAACATTATGAAAATGCACACATAAAAATATTTAAGGTAAAGAAGATGAAAGTTTTATTTTAAGAATGAATATTGAATAACTAAAACTTGCAAAAAAAAATATAAAAAACTAAATAAAGTGAAGGATATTTTTATAAATAAACACCCTATTCTTAAAATTTATGCAATGCATATTATTTTGAATATAACAAATCAAACACTCAATAAGAAATAATCTCAATATAACTTATCACATCATAACTAATTCCAACATAACTCATCCTATCATAATTAATCTCATCATAACTTGTATTCAATCCAAACGACCTGGAACAAGTGCAGAACAACAGAAGATAAGGAAGAGGGTGAGGGTTAGGTGAGTACACGTGGAAAATAATTTTTTTTTATTTTTTTTATTTTTTTAATCTGATTTCAAATTTAATTTCAAATATCTTGTATTTAAAATAAGTTAATTTAGAATAGATATCAAAATAAGTGAAAAAATTAAATAAAATATAAAAAAATTAAAACATTAAAATTTAAAAACATTTTTTTTAAAAAAAAAATCCACATAATTTTTAAAAAAATAATTAATAGTGAAAAGATAAGAAATACTCAGGCTTCCTATTAAAATTGACTTTAAGCTACCGATCTTATTGAGCCGTCATACTCTATGGGACACGCTATTTCAACAATTACTATTCGTGTATCAATTTGGTTACGGTAGCAACCCGCAACCCGACCACAAAACACCTTCAAACTAATAAGATGGGGTTGTTGATACTTCATAGTTGACACCAAAAATAGATATTTCATTTTAGTTGTCCATTTTAGAATCAAGAGAGTTTTATGACAGTACTTTTTTTTGTTCATATTATCCTAATTAGTATTAAATAACTATATAAAATACTAGTAGTCAAATTTAAAATTTAAAAGTATCATTAATAAAGTTAATTTACCAAAATACGCTTTTAAATGCCGGACAAACATGTTAACTTAGTGTATATATGTTTACTCCCCTTTATTGGATAGTTGTTAATCTGGTACATCACTTAACACATGAACAATGAGAACAGTAAATAACTCGAGTTTTTAAATGAAAAAACACTTCGTTCAAAGAAGTAAAAACAACGACCCATCTCTAGAATTACTCTCAATAAAACACTTAGCCTAAATATAAAAGATCTCTTAGGAAAAAAAAAACTTCACAATAATGTTTCTTTGAATAAACAAATAAGTTTATAACTCAAAACACCTACTATAAAATCTAGACACAGTACTAAAAAACTAAACGCAACTTCAATTGCTTGAACTTGGTTCGTCAGTTTGATCTCTATCTTGCTCAGAAGAATTGCTTATTGCTTTGTGTTCTCTTAATGTAGGTGTGTGACCTTGAAAGAGGACAATCTCAACCAATACAAAGACACATCATTAGTAGCATTGTAAGAAAAACAAGGAAAAAAAAGGAGAACTCCTTGAGTCCCAATTTATATGACTCGTCTTCATTTTTTGTCAGTCTCAAATACAATGACACATTTCTATATTTAATAATAATTTAACTTTAAAATGTTCATTTTATCCCTTAATGAAATGATTTAAATTCACACAAACATCTATGACTTATTTTATACTACAAATTTCAAAAGTCTTTCTTTCTTAAACTCCTTGTCAGGTTAAACTAAATCACATAAATTGAGACGTGTGATACACTTTCCATAAATCTAACATCAATTATGACTACTTTCTCACCAACTTGGACTCATCATTAACAACAAGGGTCTAACGAGTTTTTCTATGGTATTATTTAGGCTGCTATTAGGTCAATTATCATGAAACTACAAAATATCTCGCATGAAATTTAATTCTACACTCGCTAAGATTAAGACACTATATAAGAAATAACTAGAAGGACCAGGTCCTTAAGCTTGTAACAATCAACCAAACTATCATATTTGTTTATCATCAAAATCATACACTTAAAAAAAACTTGAATTTAGTGACGGACAAAATCAAAAACCGTCGCTAATTCTATTTAGCGATGAATTAGTAATAAATCTCCGTTAGCTACGAGCAAAATAAAGACAGACCAGAGACGAAGTTCTTAGCTAATTCTAGTGTTTTTTAGTAGTGATAACTCGCCATAATTTAACCATAGTATAAAAAGGAAGACGTTTAAAAATATGACAACATTGAAATTATATTTCACATTTGTACTTTTGGAACGACGATTACATTCATTCCCCATAAATATATAGATTACAATTTTATCATAGTTCAAATAACAATAAATTAGTTAAGTCCAAGATATGTCAAACAACATCAAAAAACGTAAAAAAAAGGATGAGTGTAACATCATGAGAAGATGTTATATAACAATAGGACCACGTTCATACAAGTTTGCAGGCAATCTAGGAGTAGGAACAGCTTCTAGAGGCGTTCTCATGTAAGTGACAGTTCCAGGACTCTCCAACATGTCGATGTCCTCGCGCTCAGGTGGTGGTGACCATTTAAAATGGTGTAACAAGTGAGCTAACATAGAGGTAACCATATTGATAGCAAGATTAGTACCAGGACAACTACGTCTACCAGCACCAAATGGTAAAAGTCGAAAATCATGACCTTTCATGTCAATATCCTCTTCAATGAATCTTTCAGGTCTAAATTGCAAAGGTTCCTTCCATACTTTTGGGTCACGTCCAAGTGCCCAAACATTAACATGTACAATTGTACCTTTAGGAATGTTGTAACCACCAATTCTGACATTTGCACTAGCCATGTGAGGTAGCATTAGTGGAGTTGGAGGGTGTAATCTTAGTGATTCCTTAACTACATTTTGTAGGTAGGAGAGCTTGGACAAATCTGATTCAGTTATGACACGGTTTGACCCGATAATCCGATCCAATTCTTCTTGGGCCTTTTGTTGAACCCTTGTATTTTTTACTAGTTCTGCCATAGCCCATTCAACTGTTATAGCTACTGTATCCATTCCTGCTGTTATCATATCCTGCAATAATATTAATGAAAATAATTTAAAGTTATAGAATATCAAAATATTAATGATTTCGTATTTTTCTTAGTTTATTTAATTCGCATTTTAAATAGGATTTGTAATCAAATTTATATAGGGATAGATTTTATTTTTTTTAGTTAATGTAGATTTTGCAATTATTTTTTCTTCAATAATTGACTCATAACATATGAAATAATGATTTAGTTGAAACACTTTTTCTTCCGGTGGAAGACATGTTAGTTAATGATCACGGAAATCGAAAAAAAGATTGTGCTGTTTTCCACTTATAATACCTAATAACTCCTCCAATTTTTTTACTTTCTTTAATTTACTATATATTCTTCTTTACTAACCTAAAATTGAAGAAAAAAAATATGAGTTGGAATTCTGCTTGTAGGGAAATTTAATTAAGCTAACTCAATCGATAATAATATTTTCTCCATTCTAATTTACATGACACCATTCAAATTTCTTGTAATCAAACAAGTTTTTTCTTTGATTGTGATTTTTCATGTCATTTAAATATTTTGAATTATCACTTATTTGATTAATAGTACTTTTTTATGTAGTTTATATATATGTAAATTTTATGGCAAAAAACTTAATTTCACATCCGAATAAAAATTTGTCTTTTGAAATACCAAATGTGTCACATAATATAACTTGAAATATAAAAAAGTATTAAACATGAAAAAATGTTATGTATTTTTTTTGTAACTGACTAAAAAAAGAGTCGCATTGGAATGGAGGGACAGTAATATAGGGTTCCGTAATATACTTACCCAAAGAAGGCCAATAACGGTGTCATCACTCAGCTCATATTCTTTTTGTAGTGTAAGCAAAGCATCAACAAAGTGTTGTTTGGTTTCACCAGTTTTCTTCCTTGCAAGAGTGTGTTCTTCCATAATAACCCTAGTAAACCTATCCACATGACTATCTTGAGCCTTGAGAGCTTCATTATCATCCTTGAAAAAACAACTTAGCCATGGAACAAAGTCACCTAGATTAAGTTTTCCTCCAATCTTCATCCCATTGGAGACTATCTCTTTGAGTTCTTTACCTTGATCATCAACCTTACCCTGTGAATCCATAAACCTCTTACCAAATGTTAGCCTTGTTATGTTGTTGAATGCTACTAATCCTAAGTAGCTCCTTATTATCAAGCTTTTACCTACATTGCCTGCATATAAAGTAAGATCATCAACTTATATTAATTAGTCATAGTTTGTTGAGTATCAAATGAGAGACGATTGAAAATGGAAACAGACTGTGTACTTGATGTGAAGTTTATTGAAGAAGAGGATATAATGTGCCACTCTCTTATGGACAATACATAGGCAAAAGAAATGGGATATGAAAGATTGAAAGTGTAAACAAACCGCCTACTTGTTATCAAGCTTATATAAAAAAAAAAAGAAGAGGACATACAACATCATCCTCTAAAGAGTTATTATTGAACATTGTAAATGTTTGCTTTTAGGCCAATAAGGTTGTTGTTAAACATATCTGGAGGAAGGAAAATCAATCTAATGTGTAGATTTTTTGGCAAATAAAGATCATCGATATGAGAAAGATTTACTAGTCAGAAAAAATGTGCTCAAGGTAATGGTATTTCGACTTGAGCAATGTAGCTTAGGAAAAAAAAAATTATTTAATATTTTTCGATGTACCAAAAATATCAAAGCTAACCATTTAAAAGCCAGCTAAAAAAAATTGTAGTGTTAATTAGTGTAGATTTATAATTGAAAAACAAGGTACATAAGTAAAACATTGTTAGTAATGTATTTAATTGATTTGTGATACATGTAAAAACTAAAGCAAGCAAAATTATGAAACTCTTTTTTTTTTTTTTTTTTTATCATATCAATATATATAAATTGAGCTGTATTCTTTTCCAGGAAAAACAAAAGTCAAACAAACCTCCACCCTTCCTTTGGGTTTTGGATTATGTGTTCCATTATGTACAAAGTTTTCAGATCCAATGTGACAGTGAAATCTATATATGTATACTTTAATAAATGTTGTATATCCATTTATAAAGTTAATTAAAAAAGATAACTCATTAGGATATGTTTGGTATGGAGGATTTAACTTTCTCCTAGTTGATTGATTTAAAAAATACCCTGCCCTCCAACAAACTTCACCCTCATCCCCACACCCCTTCACTTTACCCCAAATGTAAATTTAGAATTTAAATTTTATGAATTCAATTTTAAAATTTTTAGCATTGAATTAATTTAATTTTTAAAGTTATGAATTCATATTTACTATTGTGACAACTTTAGTGAATCTTTTACACATACATTTGCTTTGCATCGAAAATATTATCAGGTGAAACCAATATCGTAACATTGGATCTACCCACTATAAATTCTCACTGTATTAATCTAGATTAGATAAAAATATTTTTAGAACAATATTTCATACTAACACATCAAACACAAGAAAAAAACTTCACTTATTTTTCAAGAATGACACACCCCTAGGTGTCACTTTATTTTACCAAACAAAAGCAAATTATTTGGGTTAGCCACTGCACCTCAATTTGTCGCTAAAAGAATCTTTCCGCCGTGGGGTCTATTTTTTGCTTCTTTTTTTTCCATCGGTTTCGTTGATATTAGGTGCGCACCACTATCCCTATTCAATTCTATTTATTTTTTTAATTCTCTCTGGTGTTCGGTACCTGCATTAGAATTCGATTATTTTAGATTCGTGTAGTGCATAGCCTCAGTCAAGAGAAAGCGCTTCCTTCCAATAATTTTTCTATACTTAATGCTCGAACACGAGACCTCTAATTAATAAATGCACAATCTCATCCACTGCATGATATTTTCTAATAATCCATATTAAATTCTGAATTAACCCTTTTTATGAATTTGTTTTAACTTATGCAGAGTAAACTATCCTCATGTCACATCATTGGGATTTTAAAAGTCAAAATTAATTTTGATCATAAATTAAGAAATTTAGGATATGAATATTTTAAGTTTTTTAAAATAGAATTTATATATTTGAAAAATATATATAAAAAACTGATAATCATAATAATTGATAAATTAAAATATTTAAAAAAGTATATAAAAAATTAGGGTAAAAAATATTTTAGATATTTTTAAGTTAAAATAGTTTTAAAACACTTTTATAATGTTTGAATAAAATTAAAAAAATATTTTAAAGTTAAAATATTGAGAATATCTAATTGACGATGGAATGACATTATTGGTAGATTTTTACTGTTGTAAAATGATGCAATTTAGTTGTACAACTAAGTTTTTTTTAAATACAAACACATGGGTGGCGCAAATGAGTTATAACTTTCTCAAATATAATACTAGTGATTTTACCCTTCTTTTTCTCCAACTTTAATTTTTTAACTAAAGGAGTGGGGCAAGTCAAAATCGACTCCTAACAAGTTATTGGCTTTTTCTTCTTTCTCTAACAGTTTGATATTTGATGGGTAATGAGGTCTCTTCTACCTTCTTTGGTTATAGTGGGGCCGGTCTACCGGGCTCCGAGTCCTCGACAATTTAGCCCTCGACCCAGCCCCTAGACCTAGTTCAGTGGATTAGATTGTGTCTAATCAGTGTTGGGTTATTTACGAGTTATGTTTATTGGGTCAATATCAAGCTGACTCGACTCACATAACATATTTATTTTTTTCACTTAAATATAAAAAAATTTATCTACAATAAGATATAAATTTATAGCATGCATGTATTTGACCCAAACATCGATCATACATTGGGTTGTCATTACAAGACTATGGTCGTAGGGGCTTCAGTAACTTTAATTAATTTATTCAAATGTGTGTAGATTGTGGATTGGTTAGTTGTCATTTTCTTTTCTTTCCTTTTTCCTTAACAAGACAAGAGAACTTTAAGCCATTGATTGTGAAATGTAGAAAATTGCATGTCATTGTATTTTTTTGAAATTTGAAAAACTTAATTATCTAAGTCAATGTAAATTTGTACTTTTATTGGGAAGTGACTGGGAGTCGGTTTCCACTTTTCATCTTTTTTCTTATTTAGTACTCGTGGAATTAATTAGTATTCACATAATATTTTTTTTTTCAATTTCACTACTATCTATTACTTATTATTTTGTTATATTCATCCTTTCAATTCTAAAATTGCCCTTCTTTGGAGTTGATGGTATATCGATAACAATTTATCCATAAAGATAAAAATAAAATTTATGTATATTTTATCATTTTCATATCCTATTTATGAAACTACACTTGTCGGTAGAATACTTAATTATGTGGCTGTAAAAGGTGAATTTCTATTTCAAAATGTGATGATTCTAGACCTACATGCCATCAAATGGTACACATTTTTCGAAATTCTTATTCAGTATGGTTGAAAAGATAAGAACATTATCTTTCCCTAGTAGTCCTTATAAAAGATTATACTCTTGACAGAAAAATCTATCTATATGTTAAAACTCTCGAATCACTGTTGTTTTATTATCATTATTAATATTATAATGAAGTAATCTTAATAAAAATGTGCATGCATGATGTATCAACTAAAAGTGAAGAAGTTTCTGAATTCGTCCAACAACTCTCCTAAGAAAATCATGCACAAGTATGGACAAAAAATGGAAAAATAAAAAGGAAGAATAAATATAACCAAATATTTCTATAATGATGCCATTTGTCTGGATATGTTTTGATTACTATAGTGGAATATTATTATAACATTATTAAAAAATCACTATTTTCTCGCTGAAAAATGTTTAGTGGTTATTCTCATAGATATTTTGATTGAATCGGTAAAAAAAAAGAAAAAATAGTAATATTTTCATATGAACAAATTAGAAACTTCCCACTATTTCAATGACAATCTATTTTTCACCAAGCATTTTTCTAATAAGTTGGTTCGACAGAAAATGTGTGAGAAAATCATGTTACATATACACAAACTTTCCATTGATTCGGGACGTGGGAAAAACTCTTGTTTTTAGTAGTGCAAAAAACATATATTATGACATAACATGAAAAAATAATCCCAAGAAAAAGTTGAAAGTTATAATGGAATGTTTTTATCAATTAGGATGACTGACATATAGAAGTTTGACTCTATTAAGTTATTGGAACTTGGCAATCATAGAAAAATGTTGTTATCATGGATGATTGTTATATAAATTTCTGACTCTATTAAGTTATTGAATTTTCGTGAATCCGTCTATGGCACTCTTTCTCTGCTCCGAGTAAATATACTAAACTATAAAAGAGATTCAACAACCGCTAATTTATGTGTGGTTAATTCCTGATTTTTTTAATAGTAGTGATATAAAGGGAAAAAATTTTAAAGCATACCTTGCTTTTTAGAGTCTCTAAAGATGTCATGGATCATGGAAGTGACTTCATCTTCTCTTATTGATCTAAGAGCTTCAATTCTCTTAGTAGTAAAAAGTTCAAGATTGCATAGTTTTCTCACTTTCACATAATGATGTCCATAATCAGCCCAAATCAAATCACTCCCATTTCTACTCACATTTGCCAATGGTTTAGTCCTAAACCTATCAGCCAAATTTTGGTCATTATCTTTCAATACTTCCTTAGCAAGTGTTGCATTATTTATCACAACATTTAGTTGTGAACCAAGGTAGAATGAGAAAATAGGACCATATATTTCCGACCACTCTGCGAAGCATCGGAACCTTATCGGCTTTATATCGTAGAGGTTTCCGATGATAGGCCACGGTCGTGGACCCGGCGGTAGCTTGGCTTTCAACCGGCGGTAGAAATTGTAAGCAATGAAGATAAGAAATATTGACACGGCCGGAAGTGCTAAAGAAAGAGCCATTTGGAAATGTATGTGTAATGTGTTTGGGAAAAATGAGGAAACCAATGGTCCCTTTAATAGGGAAAAACATTTTCCATCCATATTAGCATTTCGTATAAAAGTTATTATCTTTGCATTAATAGTGTTCTAATATTAATCCTCTCATACCTACTAATTGATGTACGTAATAAGGTGAGGAATCGAACCCTGATCAATAAGGTAAAATTTTAAATAATCAATCAGTTAGACTACTAAGACTCCTCCGTTATATGATAGTACTAAGGGTTTTAAGAATAAATGGGGGTAGGGAAATTTTTTCGATCCATATCAGTATTTTGTATAGAAGTTATTATTTCGTCAATAGTGTCTCGACATTAATCCTCTCATACCTACTAATTGTTCATGTACCTAACAAGAATTTAATCGAACTTTCACCAACAAGATGAAAATTTAGATAGTCAACCAACTATGCTACTAAAATTCCTCTGTTATAATTTATTTTTAAAATAAATGAGATAAAGGAAGAGGAAATAAAGGAGGGAATAACAATGTGAAGAATCGAATCGGATCCTCACTAATAAAGTAAAACTTCAGACAGTTAATCAATTAAGCTACTAAAAACTTTTCTTATTTTTAAGATTGAGCTAAATACGAACAAACTTGAAATCAGAGTAGCTAATAATTTTCCTTCACGACTTTTACAAATAAGTCGTTATTATCTAAATAATAGCTTAAAAGTGAATATTTGTGTAAATCAACTATTCTAGTACTTGTTCTAGAAACAATAAAAATTAATTATATATATATATATATATATATATATATATTCTGTTTTAATTTATTTTTTTTAGTAAAAATTACAACTTGGAGGTATATTTTATTTCTGACTAGGTTTTTTCATTTTTCAACTTTGATGTGTGTTAGGTGGATCGATTTGTTGGATGATTTGTTTGATCACTAATGATGATGATCTCACTTTCTTATGGTCACTCACCGACTCTAATGGTACAATTGAATGATTGCTTTACAGGTAATTTTTTGTTGCTGCACTAAATTACTTACTGATTATATATGCAATTTAAGAACATTTTGAAGTGAATATCCATCCAACAAATAAAGAGTCAATTATTATTTAGCATTAAAATTGTAACACTTAGCAATCAAATAATATTAAATTTAACAAGTGTTTTTCCACCCAAATTAGATAGACTCTTATAACTAAATTACTTACGGGTGTATACATGCGGTTCGAGAATACTTTGAAATGAACATTTATTTGAACAAATAAGAAGTCAAATATTTTTTAACATTTAGGTTGTAACACATAGCAACATAATCAGATAATGTTTAATTCAATAAGTGCTCTTCCACCCAAACTAGATAGTTCCTACCACTAAACTTACCAACTAAATTTTAGGGGTGTACAAAAATCAAATCAACCAATAAATCGAACTGAAAAAATGTTATTGCTATGGGTTAAGGATTAATGGGTTTTTAATGGTTTATAAAAAAAAATTATCAAGTTATTGTATAAACTGATAACCCATTAACACAATAGTAATTTGTTATTTTACCCCTAAACAAATATTAAATATTAATATGAATACATTATTGGTACTGTCTTTGCACTTGCAGAGTTCTTTTCATGTTAGTCACTATAGTTTCTATTTTATGAGCATTCCGTAAAGTTATATTATTGTCTTATCGTGTCAAATTGATGGAGAAGTCATATAATTATTTTATGAGCATTTTCTTATTGGTTAAACTCAAAATCGAACCGTTAAGGACGAAAGTCGATAAAAAATATCTTATTGGTTTAACATATTTCAAAACCGAAAATCGATAAATTGAATCAATAATACATAAAATCAAACCGACCCAACCGATGCACACCCCTCAAAACCTGATTTTTTTAATATTGAAACAAATCCATTTTTCTTCATTCCTTTCAATGAAATTTTTGTTATTGCACTAAATTAGTTATAGATGTAAAATACGTGCAGTTAAAGAACACTTTGAAGTCATGAACATTCATTTGAACAAATAATGAGTCAATTATTCTTCAGCATTTAGGTTATAACACTTAACAATAGATAATATTTAATCCAACAAATGCTCTTCCACCCAAATAGATAGGCTTTCTATCATTAAATTTACCAACCAAACCTAAAATATTATTTTTATTATTCTTATCAAGTATCAAAACAAATAACTCATTTATAGCTTGCCACTAACTAAGTTGCACCCATGTAGAAGTTGCCAATTAAATTCTATACCAAATGATAGAGTTATCCCAATTAATTAATGGGATCATCTTTGGTGGATCACTTTTTCTTTTTCTTTTTTATATTTTATAAACATAAATAAAATCATGGTATGTCAAGATTCTGTGTCTTTCTTTCTGGTCGTGGGAGGCAGTGTCTGCATAAATGTTAGGTTTATTCTATCACCAATTTTTGGCAGCATAAAAAAGTTTATTCATGTCACATGGTAAGTGTCAAGCTATTATATTTCTCTTATGAGAAAATATGTCAAAACATAATATGTTTAGCCAAGACTTAGCTCAAAACACATTACTCGTCCTATTTAGTTTGGTAATTATTATGGCACATGACTTTCAGAGTCGTGATTATATTATTGACAAATGTCTATATTAAAATATTTTTACTTTTCACTTTGGTAGCAATAATTTTTCTGTGGACTTTCAAAAAATCCATTTCATGTAGCTTGGAAAGGAAATTTTGAGGCATGAATACAAGACCATTTACATATAAGACCTATTACCCCTGCAATTTGGGATCCTCCCAATGTTTACCAGTTGTGGTATACAATCAGATTAATTACACGTACACTAATGAAGATTTTTATACTTGTGCTAACATTGTAAAGACAGAGACTTTCACGATCCGAAATCGGGTGTGATGACACTCATTCATTTCCACCGGACAAGTTTACCTAAACCCAATAAATGCGGAAATAAAAGCGGAAACAGTTCAAATGGATAATTAGAAGACAATAGTGACTTAATCAACTACAAAATTCTCCACGGACTAGTTGTCACATGTACAAGCCTCCAAATATAGAGATACTGAAATAAATACAAGTCTCAAAACTCTGTCTCTCGAATAGAACAAAGTAAAAGTAAAGAGAAATAAGAAAGATCGCCAGCATCAACAGCTACCTCTCAAATCACCTCTTAAAGTCTCGGATGGAAAGAAGGAAAACTAGGTCATTGTACGGGCTCGGAACCTACACAAGTGTAGATAACAAGGGTGAGTACCACCGACACGATACCCAGCAAGCGAACAACTAAGACTAAGCTAAACTAATAAAATACACGTACTCATGTCATACCAACCAATCCCTCAGACTACAACCTGCATAGAAATCAGCTCAGTCTAACATTCTGACAACATAAGTACATATCTCTCAGTAACAGTACAACTCAAGTCTCAGTCAAATCAGAACAGTCAACAGTATAGAATAGGAAAAGTCAGGGATAAAACAGTATTCAATGGCAAAACATGTATGATGCAAATGAAGTATAACGCTATGTTACGTATAGTGATGCATGTCTGTCCTAATGAAACATATACGCTGACTACCAGGCCAAAACCCACGGGGATCACACATGGACCATGTATCCACCGAAAATATTTTCCTTCGGCACACATATCAATCACCGGAACCATTTCCCTTCGGCATGATTCTCAAATCAAATTTTAGCTCAAAATATCAGAACCAATGCAATTAGGCAATGTCCATGTAAAACACAATGATGGAATGGTATAATCAATAAGTCACAACTCAAACCACACCAATATATATAAGTGTTCACGATAAACCAAGGATCAATTAACTTCGAACACAACATATTATATCATCTCATTTGCCATTTATTACCCCTTTTCCTCATTATCAAATTCAATTGAATATCCAATAATCTCCAAAATCACTTTCCATTACCTCCCAACATATAAGACACGAATACATGATCCTACAAGCTTAAGCAAAGATTTAGGAATTCACTTGCCTCGAATTTAACCCTGAACTACTTCGGAATCTGAGCCTTTTCCTTACGCCGACGTTCCAAATCAAGATATTATATTTAAATATTCAATTCCAATAAGAACATGAGTCTAACGATACCCAAATCAACATTTTTGAAAAACCAGACCGAATTTGATCCGAAAACCCCGATTTTGAAAACAAATAGAAAACTCAAAAAAATTTACATAAAACGATCTTTGAAGTATTCAGAATCTATTATGAAAACGGAATTGAATTTGGACCTAGAATGAGCTCACAATCATCAAAACATTAAAATTTCATTGTTCTTGAGAAAAAACCAAAATCAAGGTTTGAAATCGTGAATTAGAAGACAAAATCAACATATAATCAATGGGTAATGGAAAATATAAGTTAAAAACACTTACACACAAGATTCCCCGCAAAAATCCTCTTGAAATCCCTTTCTCCTGAGCTTACAAGGTCTAACAATGGAGGAAATGGATGTTTTCCCCGTCTAAACCCCTTCAAATGTCGCTTAAGCGACACAGGGTTCGCTTTTGCGGACGTTCTCTTTCATGTCTAGTAGTTCGCTTAAGGGAACCCCGCTTAAGTGACTCTGTTCACTAAAGCGGAGTTCGCTAAAAAGGCACTCCCTTCGCTAAAGCGAAGGTACCAGATATCACCAACCTCAAAATTTCACTAAGTCTCAAAAGTCTCTGAAATGACCCTCGGGATTCGTTCAAAATTCGGAGCACGCAAACTTTATATGCTACCCTACTAATTTCGACGTTCCGGGCTCAATGGAACCATAAAAATTTGAATTCGAGGTCTTCTTGACCTAAAACTCGAAAAGTCGCAACTAAACTAACTTAAGCCTCCCAAAATATCAAAACGAGCTTGGGACCTCTAAAAATTCAACCTTGCCACTCATAGATGAAAAACCATCCCTCGAATCCAACAGAGTCTTCAAAATTCCATCCCGAGCATCGGAACTCCAAAAATTGAGAAAGTCAAACCTTGACCTAAAATTCCTCAAATTTCCAACTCAAGACCTCAAATCTCGGTTACAACTCCAATTTTGATTTTGTATCTCTCCTAAACCAATTTCCACATTTCGGAGCTGTCGGAATCGACGGAACTCCGTTCCGATACTCGTAACTCCGGTTGGTCCCAAATACCATATTTGAACACTTAAAGCTTATGAAAACTCAAAATTTCTAAAACTCAACTTTTTCATAGAATTTTTCTCAAAATCAACACTTTATACTAATCAGAAATGACTCGGGGCAACTATAGTGAGGGGTAAAACAGTTATTCAGGGTCATTACAGGGACGAACATAGAGTTCGGCATGCAGATTCGACAAAACTCGATAGTCTTTGTCTATATATTATATTTGTATTAACAAATACACAAAATGTATATAAAAATTAAGTATAAAACACAATTACTAGCATTTGAGGTCATTGTCTTATAATTTAGAACCCGCATAAAATTCAAAATATAGATCTGCTTCTATGTAATAGAGATTGGTGTCACGCCCCAAATCTAGGTGATGTGGAGCATGCTCCATATGAACACATAACCAGTAAAAGATAATTAATTATATTATCACAAAAAATATCATCAATTTACGTGTTTTGACTCTGTTCTGTTTTTTTTAAAAATAAAATAAAAAAAGAAAAGGCAAAGGAGGGAACAGCTTTAGAAAGAAATTTTTAAAAAACAACAAGAAGTGGCAGCAAGTGGAATTCAATATGTTGTATGCAAATAATGCTAGACAGATATTCCATGAATTATTTTTGATAGATATATTTTGAATTTTAATATTAATGTGCCAGGCACATCTAAAAAAAATAAACCATAAATCCGTAATTCTGCATCACAATTAAGATATAATTTCCAATTAACCCAAAAAAATATATTATCTTCATTTGGTAATTTACCGGTGATTTTAAGAAGAAACGGTACATGGTGGAAAAGAGGAAATAACAGTTTTTTGTTAATAAACCACATGAATAAAAAAATAGTACTTCTAGGATAAATAGTGAACTAGAAATTTTCCTTTATATTAAAAAAAGTGAAAAGTAATATTAATAATTTAGATCTGTAGTTATTGTGACAAGGACTAGTGGTTTATTAATACTTTATTAAGCCCACTAACATAAAATCTGAATATGTATGAGTTGGCTAGAAGGACTTAAACACACTTGGCCGTCGATAAAAATAGGAAAAATTACTTAAATAAACATATTATTTTATCATCATCTCTAAATTTTCCTATCATTTAATAAATTTAAAAAATTCTCTCTTTGATACATTACTACTCTCGACGATACATCCCTATCTCCCTCTCTGATACATCCCTTCTGTAACGATCTGTCCTCGTTGTTATGGATAGGTCTATGAGGAAGGATTTGAGTCAGAAAATTTCGGATAGTAACTTTGAAAAAATTTATACTAGGCCAGACTTGGACGAATTCTAGGTCTAGGGTGACCTGGTGATAGGTGGGGGATCCAATCTTTAATTTGCTTGAGTTAGCTGATAGCGAGGACGATACAAAGCATTTACGAATTTACGAATTGCATTCGGGTGAGTAAAACTCCCTGAATTAGACTTGGCATGAAGGGTATAAATTAAGACGTCTTGGGGAAAGGGTATGTTGTGAAAGGGGAGACTTGGAGACTCTTTACGAGCTCTATGTCTCCGCATATTCCATTAGAGTGGGATTAGTGCCACCAAAGCGGGATGGTCCCGCCAGAGCGGGACAGTCCCGAACTTAAAGATGGAAAAAACCCCAGAACGGTTTATTTCATTCTCACTTCGTTCTTGAAAGATCAGAAACGACCTAGGGCGATTTCCTACTGATTTCCACTCCAAATTATGCCAAAGGTAAATAATTTACTCCCTAAACTTGTGAATTGACATCTAGAACCCATAATCTATAGTGGGTGATCTTGAGGGAGGGTTTTGGCTTGAAAACTAACTGTGGAAAATAGCCTTAGAATGGGGGTTAGGATCATGGGGTTGGCCTAGGATTAGAATTATGTTATAATTCATATTGGTTAGGCCACTGTCACGACCCAACCCCGTAGACCGCGACTGGGGTACGACCTGGACTCCCGTATACATATTTATCAGTTCTGGTCAAGTCGAATTATAGACACGTAATGCATATAAATCAAGTATAGTCAAAACGGACTACAAACAACATGATACGTACATGAGAACCCCCCCATGGGTCATAGCATTTCATATATCTGTAGCCTCTTTCATTTGTATCATAACAGGAAAGGGCACGCAAGCCGACAAGGCTGCCACAACATAATAACACGTACAATACATCATATAGACCCAGTTGAACCAAACTAACATACATAACTCACATATACATGTCTGCAGACCTCTAAAAATATTGATGACAACATATGGCGGGACAGGGCCCCCGTCGTACCCCTGAATAAACAAAAACAATTATATACATCAGCAGTCGGTGCAAAAACTAGGCTTCGATATAATGGAGCCTATTCCAGCTGAGCTGAATGGAATCCTAAGCTGACGGACTCCCAAAACCTGTATTTGTACCTGCGAGCATGAAACGCTGTCCTCCGAGAAAAGAGGGGTCAGTACGACATATATACTGAGTATGTAAAACATAACATAATACAACTGGAAGTATATCTGAAATAGAGAAGCAGGGGATAAAATATCAAATCAGAAACCTGTACCTATACTCAGTGAATCATAAAAGTATGCATGCTTAAATTATACAATATAGCCGACCCCATCAGGGATCTGGTGAATCATATTTGTAGGACAATCATAGGCCCGACGCCATCACCATCTTATTACAACACATCATATATATATATATATATATATACGTACCCGACCCTCTAGTAAGGAACTCAGTGAATAATGCAGTGAATTGTGCACGAGAACATACCTTGGCCCAGGACTCAGTGATAGAAGGGTTACAGTATGCACGAGTAGAGTAGTGAGTAACCATATGCAATTTAAAACATTATCAGAGACTTGACCGTATAAGAAGATTAAACTTTCGTCTGAGGACCCGAGTAGTAGTGTAGTCACCATGAGTGCCCTCTAAATGCCATTATGGGCTATATCAATTGTAATCTCGAGGACCCTAGACATGTATTAACGCAAAGCCAAACCGCCTATGGAACCAGAAACACTTGTTAACATATAGTCTTTAAGACTTGGAGCCTGTACATTTGTTACCTCTTTAACATATAGAAGTTTCCAGGGAAATAGTTCAACTACTATAGGATTTCAATATTCAGAAGTAAATAAGAGATGCTTAAGAATGGAATTACCCTAGAGCTCATATCATATTTAACTTACAACTACGACATGCCAAAAAAGAAAGAGAATAAGCTATATATAGTATGTACTTCCCTTCATGTGGTCATCATGTATATATTTCGTACCCGGCCCATCCTGGGACTCGGTGAACAACTATGGCATCATAATCTCATTTTCATGCCAAGTACATATCAAGAGAAAGGAGAGATAGCTTTTCACACACTACTTTTTAACACATAGAAGCCTTGACAGGCAATACTCAATTTTTGCAGGGGTTCCAATACCGAGAAGTGGATAGGGATTATGAGGCGTACTTGGAATTATGGGAATGTAATTATCCCCACATTTGACATACAATTCACTTACGGCTAGGACATGCCAAAAGGAAAGAAAGATAGTTTTACATACCTCTTACGAGTTACTCTTTATCACGTTCGCCTCGTCGTACTTGAACCTATTTAACATGGAAGAAATATGAGTATCAACAATCCTTGACTTTTCAGCTTCTTAAGTTGCACACGAGTATTCATAGAACTCATTTTCTTGCTCGTCTTCTCGACTAGTCCTTCAGTTAGTTAAGACGTTACCGGAAATCGGGCAGCACCTCCCCTATAACATGCCCTATCCGAATTTATAATTATATTCCTAATCACTACAACCAACAAATAACAATAACATGAAGCTCATATACACACAAAACATGGCAACATTACACCACACAAGCTCCAAACAACTTGCTGAAAATTACGATACCAAAGTAGGGTCTTTAATCTTTATTTTGTAAAACCTTTAACCGTATGAAGCGGAGGGTCGTGTGGCTGCAACCAGAAGCTCCCACACCTCTTTTAGAATACTTTTAAGCCCTGCAACACATCACCACACACCTGCAGCCGCACACCACAAGCACACCACCTCACTTCGACTACAATTTAACTATAGCAACTCCAATTTAGTTTGTTTCGAACGTCAAGCATCTCTATGGATTTTTTTTACTTCAATCCACATAAAAGGAATGTAATACACTTCATAACAACACCATAAAGTCCAAATTGAAAGGATAAACCTTACCTTACCCGAAATTGGCCAAAACTTGCCTCAGAAATCTCTTGACGTGCTGAAACGGAGTGGACTGCTTGTGTCACTTCTACTCTGCCCCAAATTGTGATTTTATGCTATTAAATATTGTTATGTATCCATGGGATACCTTAAATAATTAATTCATGGAATGAAATCAGGCCTTACGTTTTTCTTGAAGCAAACCCGTAGCTCTCTCTTCTTGCTCCTAAAGTTTTTCTCTCAACTTTCTCTTATCTTTCTAAGTATAAAGCTAAATAAATGAATCCGTAGTCACCATAGGATACATGTATACATCTCTACGTGATCGAGGAACACCTTAGATAATTAATTCGCGAAGAAAAATTGGAAACTTACCTTAATTTCTTGGTTGTCGTAGGTACTCTCTTTCTCTCACGTTTTCTCTCTTTTTTTGGATTTCTTTTTGGGTGAAAAATGACATAAGAGTCATTAAAATACATATATATGTCTCCTCAAGAGGTGACATGTGTTATCCCCAAAGGGTGACACGTGTCCAGCCTCCATTGGGCCAACACATTAATGCAGCTAATTAGGGCCTGCTATATGATAGTGGGACCCCCTCCCCCAAGCAGGTGGGTCACCTACTTGAACCTAAGAAGGTGGGTCACCTACTTCCATGTGTCACTTTGCTATGCTGCCACGTGGCGCCTCCTCTTGCTGCCATATATCATTCTCTCATCTTCCTCGTGGGTTCATTATCTCGTCTCATTTTAAGAACCTATGTAATCCTTGTCATGTAAACTTGGTATGTACTTAAGTAACTTAAGTATGTAAGAATTCTAAGTTAGTAGCTTATGTAGGTAAATTGAGTCCTACGACTCGTTACTTGGCCTCCAACTCCTTCCAACTTCTCATGATCCTATTTCCAACCTTTCCTCTCATGGAGTGTCGCATTCTCCTTTCCTTAGAGTTGTTTGATAGTGTCGTAGATTATTTGGCTCACAT
Source organism: Solanum dulcamara (assembly GCF_947179165.1). NCBI lineage: Eukaryota > Viridiplantae > Streptophyta > Magnoliopsida > Solanales > Solanaceae > Solanum > Solanum dulcamara. Next base: position 76,157,009 of record NC_077240.1, on the reverse strand, counting down.
GATAACTTCTAAGAAGCTTAAGAGACCTTCCGAGCCCAAGAGTATGGGGTGTAAAATTCTTCCCCCATTTAGAACATTCATCCTAGAATATTAACTTACCTCGTAGGGTTTCACAAGGATTTTGGGGTTCTGTATAACTGTCGTCTCTTAATCCATTTAGGGGTTTAGATTACCTTTATATATAGGGAACAAGTATGGATATCTTCTCTCTATCTCCTTTTTGACTTCCCAGGTCATCCTCTTTCTGGTTTTTATTTTGCCACAATACCTTGACGGAAGTCACGTTCTAGTTCGCAACCTTCTAATTTGCCGATCCAAGATGGCGATAGGTTATTCCTCGCAGGATTCCATTTTATGGATATCATCTATGGGACATATTCTGAGTGGATCACCAGTACATTTGTGAAGTATCCGTATCAGATGTACTGGCGTATAGTTTCGTAATCAGGTGGTAAGTTCAACTTACAGGCAACTTTTTCCATCTTACAAGCCACTTGATAAGGTTTAATGTATTTTAGGCTAAGTTTCCTTTTCTTGCCGAATCTTATTACTCCCTTCCTGGGTGACCCTGTTACGAACACCTAGTCATCAATTTGAACTCTGAATGTTGATATCGACTATCTGCATATCACTTCTGCCGACTCTAGGCTGCTAGTCAATAGCTTGCTCAATCATGTTGGGGCCTTTTAGTATTTGCCCCAATAGGGGGACTTACACCCTCTACCATACAACGTCTTGTACAGGGCCATTTGGATACTGAAATGGTAGCCATTCTTGTAGGCAAACTCAATAAATGGTAGACGATCATCCCAGTTACTCTTGAAGCCAACCACATAGGCTCGCAATATATCTCCTAGCATTTTGATAGTGCGCTCAATCTGTCTAGCAATTCGAGGGAAAATACGGTACTAAGACCTACTTGTGTCCCCGCTCTCTTCTTGGACTGATCTCCAGACGTTAATTATAATTGAAGTCCCTTTATTTAAGATAATAGTTGGGGGAACCTCATGGAGTCTTACCACCTCCTTGACCTATAACTTCACCTGGTTTCAGCTGCATAGGTGGTCTTGGTTGAAAGCAAATGGGCTGATTCATTAGCCTACTCACAATAACCCGTATAGCACCCTACTCCCGCATAGCATAAAATAGGTCTGTAATGACGTTGATGATTTGGGAATCCTTAGCCTCGTATAGTCCTCCTCGACTCCTTTCAAAACCTTAACTGGCACTCTACCCTTTTGGGCATTGTTTTTCAATCCTTAAAGTTGGCTTTCATAGTCATTCTGTACTCTGTCTATCATTACTTGACATAATTCTGAAGGAATTTGGCACATAAGTCCGTCATCATTTAGTAACCCGTTAGTTCTGCTCCTCTTGGTTAACCCATTTCACAATTTCCTTATCCCAGCTTATCCCAGCTTGTAACACGCCATCCTTTACTTTTACAAGAATATGAGAAGGTGCTCGACTTAACCTGTTACATTCCGTATTTTTGCATTTTGGATTATTCGTACGCTAACGATTATAAATTCAAGGACTTTTAATTTTGAATTTTAAAAGGACATGATTTGTTGTAGATGCCAAGTTATATGAATAATTTATGTGTAGTAAAATACATCTCAAGAAGGACCCTTAAGCCAAATCAAAATAGAAGCCATCAAATATGTTTTTCTTAAAGTTACGTTTCGGGTAAGCTGACTTCGGGAGGCCATAACCTCTTTATAATTTGAGAATTTGGGAAAACTCTCAACATGAAAGTTGTAGATAATTGAAATATCTTTCCAACCATAGGTCGTGGGACGAAATGTGATATCGGAGTAATAAGATATATACGTTTTAAGTCTGATAGGCCAAACTAAATAGTGAATTCGGCCCAACCCAATTTTAATTCGGGTCAGGCCCAATACCCACGAAATTAATCAAAATTCTATGTCTTTCTTCATAGTTTAGACCAAGAAATATCTAGAAATTTCCAGAGAGAGTAAGATAAGGGAAAGCTAGAGAGAAACACCAACATCCACCACAATTAAAGCCCCGAATCTCAAAGCTCTTGAAGAGAAAATTGTTGTACGTCGCATTGGCTTCAATTTGAGCTAGAAATCAGCCAATAAGGAGAAGATTTTATGTGGTGCTGCAAATTTAAGGTAATATTAAAGTCTCCTTTTCATTGTTAATAAGTTTAGTTAGAGTTTTAACGGATTAGAACGGAGAAAATAGTGTTATAAACTAGTTTGGTGATTTGTTGAGAGTTATGGGTTAAAGGGTTGATTTAGGTAGATTAAATAGATGGAATTATCTTAGTGATGATGTATAATAATCTTTGATATTGTTTTGATGTTGTTGATGAGTTGTTGTTCTTGAATTTGGAGGAAAAAGGTGTATGAAGATTGTGAATGTTCAAACCCGTTTTTGGAATTGAGTAGCTGGTAGTAATTTTGGAATATCTCATTGTGTAGACCTTCGATTTTAGATATTAAACATGTTTTGGAAATATAATACACGTACCTACAACTCTTATGTTTATGTCTTAGTCTATATCTGCTGTTATGATGTCGAAAACTGAGCATGAATCTTAAGACAAATTCTGTCCAGATTCTGGATTGAAAATTCCTTCATGTATAGCTGTTCGTATTTTGATGATATCTCTTTGTAGAAAATGAATTTTGAGTTGATTTCTTTTGCATTGGAAACTTAAGACAGATATCTAAATGTTTCATGAAGGTTATAAAGTCCAGTTTTGCCGTTTTCATTTTCAAATTTTAGATACAACGTGAGGTACTTGACTTTCCGAATTTACTGCTTTGGTAACATGAATAATAAATCTTATTTTGTGTCAATATTTTGGATTGTTGATGTTGGTTGATGATTATATGGCTGGTTTGAAAGTGGGAAAAGTGAGTGGTATAGGGGAGGTGCTGTCCAATCTTTTTTAGAAATAACCTACTAACGATAGACTACGTTTTATTCTTGTCCATAGCTTAATCATAGTGCTTAACGTTTTAATATAGGTTGAGACAATATTGGACAACATATACGTATAAACGCTAAAGGTATGTAAAGTTAACATTTTCTTCTTTTGGCATGATCCATATGAAACGAACGAATGACGTATGCTTAAATTCCAAAGAAACTCTTATTCGTAGATATACTCGGATGGCTACCGTTCTTGATTTTCAAAATTTATATTGTTATGTCTTGACTCATGTGTATAATTCCAGCCATCCTAGTTGGTATAACTCATGTTGTGGTATAATTCATATTTTAGTATAATCCATAATTAGTGTGATTTATAATGACTATTGTCTTGGTTTTCAAATGATGGTCTGTTTTGCTTATTCTATTAAGTCTCCGATAATGATTAAATTTCACAAGGTTGTTAATGATATCTTATTCGTGCATGCTGTTATGGTATTATTCACCGAGTCCTACGATAGGCCGGGTATGTTATCATGTATGGATTCCACTACATTATTCACCGAGTCCCTTACTAGAGGGCCGGGTACGTGATATGATAATATGATATTATAATGATATGACGATATGATTATGGCACCGAGTCCCATAATGGGCCGGGTACGGTATCAGTGTACACTACTCTATTCACCGAGTTCCTTGCTAGAGGGCCGGGTATGGTATATATATACATATGACGATATATTGATATAATTGTGATACCGAGTCCCATAACGAGCCAGGTACGATATATGATGATGATATGCATGTCTTTATTTTATAACACAGGTGCAATGATTTATTGATTATGACACTTGACTCCTGAATCTTTATTTCAGATGTGATCTCCTTTACGATATTTTATGCTTTATATACTCGGTACATATTTCGTACTGACCCCCTTCTTTGGGGGTGCGTTTCGTGCCCGCAGGTACAGATACTTATTTTGGAGAGCCGCCACCTTAGGATTCTACTCAACGGGTTGAAGTGCTCCATTGTCTCGGAGCCTAAACTTTTGGTACTAATCCTTATAATGTATATATTTGTGTATTTTGGTGGTACGGCGGGGCCCTGTCTCGTCATATGCTATTGTTAATCCTCTTAGAGGTCTGTAGATACATGAGTGGGTTGTATGTAGATATTGTCTGATGTACTAGTATGGCATATGTTTTTGGACATTTACATTCGGAGTGAAAGCCTTGTCGGCTTACGTATTATGTTATCTTATTTTTGACAATTAAGACTCCCCAAGAAATAGCTAATTTTGGTATATATATAAGTGACAGCTTGAGACAACGTGCTACCCATATAAATTCTATATCGTGTTTAATTGTCGATTGACAAAAGATAATATGTGTGTATACGAGTGTCCAATTCGGACACTAGTCACGGCCTACGGGGCTAGGTCGTGACAAAAGTGGTATCAGAGCAGTTCATCCTCGGAATGTCTACAGACCGTGTCTAGTAGAGTCTTGTTTATCGGTGTGTTGTGCACCACATCTATAAACTGGAGGCTACAGGACATTTAGGATGTTATCATTTCTTTTACTTTAAATCGTGCGATAGAGTTGTATTATCAGGATAATTTCTCCCTAACATACTATTATATTTACAGCGATGCCTCTAAGAAAAGCGACAGCTGCCCAAAAGGGAAAGTCAGTAGTAGGAGAGACTAGTCGGACCCCGAGGATTACTAGGGCCCGTGCCCAGTCTATGCCTGAGGTTGTGCTCCAGTCGGCGAGCTCTACTACACCACCATATGAGGAGAGAGAAGCAGCAACTGACACTATGGATCGGGGGGTTGCTTCACCGCCAGCTCCAGAGGCTCCAGTACCTGAGCCTCCAGCTCTTCAGCCAGGGGCAGAGGACAGGGCTATGAGAGATGCAGTTCAGTTGCTGACCAGAATAGCGACAGGGCAGGCTCGCAGGCATGGGTTAGGGGTTGACTATGCTGATAGACATGATAGTTTAAGGGCTCGTGATTTCTTGACTTGTAATCCTCCAGAGTTCTATGGGTCAAGGCCCGGGGATGACCCGTAGGAGTTTATCCGACAAGTGCAGCGTACGTTGAGGATAATTAAGGCTTCTGAGACAGAGTCTGTTGAGTTAGCTTCCTATCGGCTGCGTGATGTAGCTGTTAATTGGTATGAGTCATGGGAGTTATCTAGGGGCGAGGGTGCTCCTCCAGCGGTGTGGGGTGAATTTGTGGAGGCCTTCCTTGGCCACTTTCTACCTCCAGAGATGAGACGAGCCAGAGTAGACAGGTTTTTACAATTGAGGCAGAATGTCAGGAGCATCAGAGATTATAGCCTTGAGTTTGACTCGTTGGCGAGACATGCGCCAGCTATTGTAGCTGACATGGCTGATAGAGTGCATCGGTATGTGATGGGGCTGGATCGTTATTTGATTGATAGCTGTATGGCAATGGCTTCTCAGCCAGGTATGGATATTGCTCGGGTACAGGCATATGCACAGGGGGTAGAAGATCGGCACAGAGGGCGTCAGCCCGATAGAGATCATGATAGAGGCCAGCGTAAAAGAGCTAGATCAGCTAGTTATTCTGGGGAATTTCAAGGCGGGCAGCCTCAGCAGTACAGTAGATATCCTTCTCAGCCAGCCCGGAGTGCACCCCCACAATTCAAAGGTAGTAGATTCGATAGCACAGGGTATTCAGGATCCGGTCAGAGCTCCAGGGTTTCAAGTTCACAGATAAACAGGGGTTCACGTCAGTCGAGACCACCTTTGCCTCGGTGTCCTCGTTGTGGTAGGTCACATTTTGGAGAATGTCGTTTTTCTACAGGTGCATGCTTTACTTGCGGCCGTCAAGGCCATATTATGAGGGAGTGTCCATTTAGGGGTAATTTAAGTGGTGCAGCTCAGCCTACTGGGTCAGTTGTTGGCTCATCTTCTTCTGTAGCTATGCGCCCTGTGGGGCAGGGTATTCAGATAACAGTAGGCCGTGGTAGAGGCCGTGGTGGATCTTTCAGTTCTAGCGGTCCTTCAAACCGCATATATGCCTTGGCTAGTAGACAAGAGCAGGAGGCGTCGCCAAATGTAGTTACAGGTATATTATCGATTTTCTCGCAGGATGTATATGCATTGATAGATCCAGGTTCCACCTTATCATATATATCTCCCTTTGTTGCTAGTAGAATCGGAATAAAATCTGAATCAATAAAACCATTTGAGGTAGCTACACCGATAGGAGATTCTGTTATAGCCAACAAAGTATATAGAGATTGTTCGGTGATTATATATAGTCGACACACCAAGGCAGATTTGGTAGAGTTAGCTATGACAGAATTTGATGTTATTATGGGCATGGATTGGCTAGCTTCTTGTTATGCTAATGTTGATTGTAGAGAAAAAGTAGTTCGATTCCAATTCCCAGGAGAACCAGTCATAGAATGGATGGGCAATAGAGCATCACCGAGGGGTAAGTTTATTTCATACCTCAAGGCAAGGAAAATGGTTAGAAAGGGTTATATTTATCATCTGGTTCGTGTCCATAACTTGGAAGCAGAGGAATCGACTCTTCAGTCAGTTCCGGTAGTTAACGAATTTATAGATGTATTCCCAGATGAACTTCCAGGTCTTCCTCCTGAGCGGGAGATAGATTTCAATATAGATATATTGCCAGATACCCAGCCTATATCTATTCCTCCCTACAGAATGGCACCTGCAGAACTGAAGGAGTTGAAGGAGCAACTGCGAGACCTATTAGAAAAAGGCTTCATTAGGCCCAGTATATCACCTTGGGGAGCACCGGTATTATTCGTGAGAAAGAAAGATGGGTCACTACGAATGTGTATTGATTATAGGCAGTTGAACAAGGTGACAATAAAGAATAAATATCCTCTCCCCAGGATTGATGATTTATTTGACCAATTGCAAGGTGCTAAGTGTTTTTCAAAAATAGACTTGCGGTCAGGCTATCACCAGGTACGGGTAAAGGAGGCAGATATTCCAAAGACTGCGTTTAGGACCCGATACGGGCATTATGAGTTTCGGGTGATGTCTTTTGGGCTGACCAATGCCCCAGCAGTGTTTATGGATCTTATGAACCGAGTGTTCATGCCATTCCTAGACCTGTTCGTGATTGTATTTATTGATGATATTCTGGTCTACTCACGATCGGAAGGGGAGCATGTAGATCATTTGAGGAAGGTACTTGGGGTGCTCCAACACCAGAAGTTGTATGCTAAATTTTCTAAATGTGAATTCTGGTTGACTTCAGTAGCATTCTTAGGGCACATTATTGGAGCTGATGGTATTCGAGTAGATACACAGAAAATCGAGGCCGTAAAGACTTGGCCTAGACCTACGACACCTACTGAGGTACGTAGTTTTCTTGGGCTAGCAGGATATTACAGGAGATTCGTTGAGAAATTTGCTTCAATTTCAGCACCTTTAACAAGGCTAACTCAAAAGGCCATTAAGTTCCAGTGGACCGATGCCTGTGAACAAAGCTTTCAGTTGCTGAAAGACAAGTTGACTACGGCCCCAATTCTAACCCTTCCTGAAGGACCAGATGGCTATGTTATTTATTGTGATGCTTCTGGTGTTGGGTTAGGATGTGTATTGATGCAACATGGTAGAGTCATAGCTTATGCCTCCCGACAGTTAAGGAAGCACGAAAGAAATTATCCAACTCATGATCTGGAATTAGCAGCAGTAATTCATGCTTTGAAACTATGGAGGCATTATTTATATGGTGTACATATTGATATCTATACGGACCACAAAAGTCTCCAATATATCTTTAAGCAGAAGGACCTGAATTTGCGACAGAGAAGGTGGCTAGAGTTGCTAAAAGATTATGATGTTAATATTCTATACCACCCAGGGAAAGCAAATGTTGTAGCAGATGCACTTAGCCGTAAATCCATGGGTAGCCTGGCAGATGTACAACCAGAACGAGAAAAGATAATCCGTGATATTTGCCAGTTAGCTAACCTTGGAGTCCGTTTGGCTGATTCTAGTGATGGTAGAGTTTTTATTCGAGGAGTTGCTGAATCCTCTATCATAGAAGCGGTAAAGCAACGCCAGTATGAAGACCCTATTCTGGCACAGTACCGAGATGAAACCCTTCAAAAGGAAAGGACCCCATTCGAGGTCACACCTGATGGAGTGCTAAGATATAGAGGCAGATTATGCGTACCTGAGATTATAGGGCTACGACAATAGGTTTTGGGAGAGGCACACTATGCCCGGTATTCTGTGCATCCAGGGTCGACAAAGATGTATCATGACCTTAGATGTTTATACTGGTGGAATGGCATGAAGAAGGATATAGCAAAGTTTGTAGCCCAGTGCCCAAACTGCCAACAAGTTAAAATTGAGCATCAGAAGCCTGGCGGACTATTACAAGAGATAGAAATCCCGACTTGGAAGTGGGAAGCAATTAATATGGATTTTATTACAGGCTTACCTCGCACTCCACGGAAGTATGATTCCATATGGGTGATTGTAGATAGGCTGACAAAATCAGCCCACTTTCTTCCGATTAGAACTACATATTCAGCGGAGGACTATGCAAGGTTATATATCAAAGAGATAGTAAGACTTCATGGGATTCCCATATCTATTATCTCAGACAGAGGGGCTCAGTTTACAGCTAGCTTCTGGAGATCATTTCAGAAGGGATTGGGAACACAAATAAATCTTAGTACAGCATTTCACCCTCAGACTGATGGGCAGGCTGAACGCACTATTCAGACGCTAGAAGATATGTTACGGGCCTGTATTATTGACTTTAGAGGTAGTTGGGATGACCATCTGCCACTTATTGAGTTTGCCTATAATAACAGTTACCATTCTAGCATTCAGATGGCACCGTATGAGGCTTTATATGGCAGGAAGTGTAGGTCACCTATTGGCTGGTTTGATGTTGGTGAGGCTAAGTTAATCGGACCCGATATGATTCAACAAGCTGTTGATAAAGTGAAGCTTATTCGGGAAAGGTTATTAGCAGCCCAGAGTCGACAGAAATCATATGCAGACAATCGACGTCGACCCTTAGAGTTTCAGGTTAGTGATTGGGTGTTTTTGAAGGTGTCACCCATGAAGGGGGTAATGAGATTCGGTAAGAAAGGAAAGCTTAGCCCGCGCTACATTGGCCCTTATCAGGTTACTTGTAGAATAGGCAAGGTTGCATATGAGTTGGACCTACCATCTGATTTGGAAGCAGTGCACCCTATTTTTCACGTGTCGATGCTTCGCAAATGCATTGGTGATCCTTCTAAAGTATTCCCCATGGATGATATCCAGGTGACGGAGGAGCTTTCTTACGAGGAAAACCCTATAGCTATACTTGATCGCCAAGTCAGAAGGTTACGTACTAAGGATGTGGCTTCCGTCAAAGTATTGTGGCGAAATAACAATAGAGAAGAGATGACCTGGGAAGCCGAGGAAGAGATGAAGGATAAGTATCCTCACTTGTTTTCTACGCCTACAGGTAATCTAAACCTCTCGATTAATTATATTGATTGACATATGAAACTATTTGTTGTTGCAAAAAAAAAGACTATTCCCCCAAATTTCTTATAAGACTTTATGAGGCGGGTTTAACATTCGAGGACGAATGTTCTAAAGGGGGAAGAATGTTACATTCCGTATTTTTGCATTTTGGATTATTCGTACGCTAACGATTATAAATTCAAGGACTTTTAATTTTGAATTTTAAAAGGACATGATTTGTTGTAGATGCCAAGTTATATGAATAATTTATGTGTAGTAAAATACATCTCAAGAAGGACCCTTAAGCCAAATCAAAATAGAAGCCATCAAATATGTTTTTCTTAAAGTTACGTTTCGGGTAAGCTGACTTCGGGAGGCCATAACCTCTTTATAATTTGAGAATTTGGGAAAACTCTCAACATGAAAGTTGTAGATAATTGAAATATCTTTCCAACCATAGGTCGTGGGACGAAATGTGATATCGGAGTAATAAGATATATACGTTTTAAGTCTGACAGGCCAAACTAAATAGTGAATTCGGCCCAACCCAATTTTAATTCGGGTCAGGCCCAATACCCACGAAATTAATCAAAATTCTATGTCTTCCTTCATAGTTTAGACCAAGAAATATCTGGAAATTTCCAGAGAGAGTAAGATAAGGGAAAGCTAGAGAGAAACACCAACATCCACCACAATTAAAGCCCCGAATCTCAAAGCTCTTGAAGAGAAAATTGTTGTACGTCGCATTGGCTTCAATTTGAGCTAGAAATCAGCCAATAAGGAGAAGATTTTATGTGGTGCTGCAAATTTAAGGTAATATTAAAGTCTCCTTTTCATTGTTAATAAGTTTAGTTAGAGTTTTAACGGATTAGAACGGAGAAAATAGTGTTATAAACTAGTTTGGTGATTTGTTGAGAGTTATGGGTTAAAGGGTTGATTTAGGTAGATTAAATAGATGGAATTATCTTAGTGATGATGTATAATAATCTTTGATATTGTTTTGATGTTGTTGATGAGTTGTTGTTCTTGAATTTGGAGGAAAAAGGTGTATGAAGATTGTGAATGTTCAAACCCGTTTTTGGAATTGAGTAGCTGGTAGTAATTTTGGAATATCTCATTGTGTAGACCTTCGATTTTAGATATTAAACATGTTTTGGAAAGATAATACACGTACCTACAACTCTTATGTTTATGTCTTAGTCTATATCTGCTGTTATGATGTCGAAAACTGAGCATGAATCTTAAGACAAATTCTGTCCAGATTCTGGATTGAAAATTCCTTCATGTATAGCTGTTCGTATTTTGATGATATCTCTTTGTAGAAAATGAATTTTGAGTTGATTTCTTTTGCATTGGAAACTTAAGACAGATATATAAATGTTTCATGAAGGTTATAAAGTCCAGTTTTGCCGTTTTCATTTTCAAATTTTAGATACAACGTGAGGTACTTGACTTTCCGAATTTACTGCTTTGGTAACATGAATAATAAATCTTATTTTGTGTCAATATTTTGGATTGTTGATGTTGGTTGATGATTATATGGCTGGTTTGAAAGTGGGAAAAGTGAGTGGTATAGGGGAGGTGCTGTCCAATCTTTTTTAGAAATAACCTACTAACGATAGACTACGTTTTATTCTTGTCCATAGCTTAATCATAGTGCTTAACGTTTTAATATAGGTTGAGACAATATTGGACAACATATACGTATAAACGCTAAAGGTATGTAAAGTTAACATTTTCTTCTTTTGGCATGATCCATATGAAACGAACGAATGACGTATGCTTAAATTCCAAAGAAACTCTTATTCGTAGATATACTCGGATGGCTACCGTTCTTGATTTTCAAAATTTATATTGTTATGTCTTGACTCATGTGTATAATTCCAGCCATCCTAGTTGGTATAACTCATGTTGTGGTATAATTCATATTTTAGTATAATCCATAATTAGTGTGATTTATAATGACTATTGTCTTGGTTTTCAAATGATGGTCTGTTTTGCTTATTCTATTAAGTCTCCGATAATGATTAAATTTCACAAGGTTGCTAATGATATCTTATTCGTGCATGCTGTTATGGTATTATTCACCGAGTCCTACGATAGGCCGGGTATGTTATCATGTATGGATTCCACTACATTATTCACCGAGTCCCTTACTAGAGGGCCGGGTACGTGATATGATAATATGATATTATAATGATATGACGATATGATTATGGCACCGAGTCCCATAATGGGCCGGGTACGGTATCAGTGTACACTACTCTATTCACCGAGTTCCTTGCTAGAGGGCCGGGTATGGTATATATATACATATGACGATATATTGATATAATTGTGATACCGAGTCCCATAACGAGCCAGGTACGATATATGATGATGATATGCATGTCTTTATTTTATAACACAGGTGCAGTGATTTATTGATTATGACACTTGACTCCTGAATCTTTATTTCAGATGTGATCTCCTTTACGATATTTTATGCTTTATATACTCGGTACATATTTCGTACTGACCCCCTTCTTTGGGGGGCTGCGTTTCGTGCCCGCAGGTATAGATACTTATTTTGGAGAGCCGCCACCTTAGGATTCTACTCAACGGGTTGAAGTGCTCCATTGTCTCGGAGCCTAAACTTTTGGTACTAATCCTTATAATGTATATATTTGTGTATTTTGGGGGTACGGCGGGGCCCTGTCTCGTCATATGCTATTGTTAATCCTCTTAGAGGTCTGTAGACACATGAGTGGGTTGTATGTAGATATTGTTTGATGTACTAGTATGGCATATGTTTTTGGACATTTACATTCGGAGTGAAAGCCTTGTCGGCTTACGTATTATGTTATCTTATTTTTGACAATTAAGACTCCCCAAGAAATAGCTAATTTTGGTATATATATAAGTGACAGTTTGAGACAACGTGCTACCCATATAAATTCTATATCGTGTTTAATTGTCGATTGACAAAAGATAATATGTGTGTATACGAGTGTCCAATTCGGACACTAGTCACGGCCTACGAGGCTAGGTCGTGACATAACCTGAGGAATATCTTTGCATCGTTTTGCTAGGTCTCATGTGTTACCTTGTCGTTTCTTCCCTTATCCTATAATTGATGTCGGGGTAGACCCTTGGGTCCAACTGTGGCCACATCTTACTTTGCCCGTAGTACTAATTTTATTTTGATAGTTTGGCTTACCTTATCTTTATTTCTCGGTAGGGTATCCCAAAATATCATAATTGCATTATCATTATTGAACCCCTATTCCTTTTATCCTGTACTTACTCACTTAGCCTGAGGCTTATATATACATACCCGTAGGCTGCACAACCATTCTGATGCAACTTATATGAGGTAGACGTAGTCTTTCCGTCTCTTGGTTCATTTTACTGTACATATCTCACTCACATTGGAACTTGCTTGTCCTATCTTATTATACTTCTTTCCTTTCCCCCTTATTCCCCCTTTGCTCTTCTCATCTCCTACTATAAGAGGTTGTCTATTCCTTTTCCTTGGTTATTTATCTATCGCAACACCACTTGCGACCAACTCTATAGTCAATATTTTGGCTTTTGGTCTAGCATGATGTTATTCAATGTCTTGTTAAAAACTTTTTAACACTGCCTTACATAGCATTCTAACTTTTATCCAATTATTGGCGGCTTCCAGACCTTCCTAACTTGGTTCAGCAAGGGATCTTATTAAAGTTTAAGCATCCATCTATTGCCAAATCAATTGCTTCCACCTTACCCTTGCAATTTTTCTCATTGACTTCCCCCCTTAGGAGGGTACTTGTACTTTTATCTGTTTGTACCTTGCTCTATGTCTCTATGTCCAGTCTCAATTTCGTCCAATCTCCTTCCCCAATTTACTTGGTACTGTATCATGTCTCTGTCTCTCTACATATTTTATAACCTAATTATCCATGTACGGAACCTTGGCTAAATTACGAGGCAACGAGAACCTTTCCATATCTAATGTGATATCACATCTACTAATCGGTATTTGAATAATGTGACCCAGGAAATAACTCATCCAAGGCCACCTTCTACTTATCTTTATGAAAGGTTAATACTTACTGGTAGTCGTCTCAAATTTTAACTAGGCAACACCTGTATTCCGGCAATTACTGCCTAGAGTTCTCTTAGAGTAGTAACTTTCTTCCAACCTATATCCTTTGTTTTCTGGGGTGAATGGAAATTGCACCATTTATTCCTTAAGTTTTCCGTCTTTGTCTTTGAAGAGTTCCACTATTTTCGGGGTGACTTTGTGTGCATGCATTATTCCTTTATACCTTATGCCCCTTATCCTTACTATGTACCCAACCTAGGCTTTTAACTTAGTCGACACATACTAAGTGCGCCTTACTAACGGTCTTACTTTATCCCCGTATTGTTGTACCCCACCTTTAAAGTCATACTTACATATCCCCCTTTTAGTTCATACTCATATTCAGTTCATGATATCTCTCTAGGATGCTTCTGTTAGAAGTTCCTTCTCTAATTAGTCGGTGGAGAACTAATAAACTGTTATCATAAAGCACTTCCCAACCGTCGTTAGAAGAAAACTAGAATCCCTTAAACATCACAGTACTTCTTAACACTTGACCCACATGGTCCCCTCTGAGTTTATCCTTGAGTTATGAACAGCTTATCTAATTTGCAACTGGTAATTGGGGGCTTGGTACTTTACAAGAAAAGTGAAACTCAATTGCTGGACATCTTACCTTTCAGCCTGAGCTTTTTTTTCTACAGCATAATTATGACTGGAGATACTGTGGTCTGAACTGTACTGCTCAGATAGGCTTTTGTTTCTTCGACATACAATTCCTCAAGTAAAAAGGGTGCCCCTTATTGACGACATGGAGAGTACCTCTTACAACCTTAGTTAAACATAATGGGGGTACTCGGTATCCACTTCCAAGACATATTAAAAAGCTATGTTTTATTCCTTTTTCTTGTCCTGGGAAAATTTCGGCAGATTCTCCTCTATACTCCTTACTATCCCATAACCTGCAAGCAGAAAATACCAACCATGCCTCACAGGGCCAACATATATACATATTCATATCATATCACAGCCACACAGGGCTTTCAATATCATCTCATACCGCAGCCACACAGGGCTTTTAATATCAACCATAATATAGAAATAATGGACTTACCTCGTATGTCCAACTTCGAACTACATCTGTTGTACTTTCCTGTCTATTTTCCTTTCAGTTTTTTACTTTACATTTCAATTTTACTTCAATACTTTACCGAACAGATATCTTTCGTGCCTTTACTTTACTTATCTGCATGCTTCATAACTTCTTATGTCGTCAATTGCTTCTTTCTGTTGAGGTCATCCTCCTGCTAAGATCAAAGGTTAGTATCAGAAGGTTTCGTATGACTCGGATCTATAGCACGATCTCATATGTGAAAAAAAGGCAACATCCTAAATATCCTATAGCCTCCTGCTTATAGATGTGGCGTGCAACACATCGATAATCAAGAATCTACTAAACACGGTCTGCAGAAAATCTAAGAACGAACTGCTCTGATACCACTTCTGTCATGACCCAACCCCGTAGGCCACGACTGGGATTCGACTTGGACTCCCGTATAAATATTTATCAGCTGTGGTTAAGTTGAATTATAGACACGTAATGCATATAAATTAAGTGTAGTCAAACCGGACTACAAACAACATGATACGTACATGAGAACCCCCCCCATGGGTCATAGCATTTCATATATCTGTAGCTTCTTTCATTTGTATTATAACACAAAGGGCTCGCAAGCCGATAAGGCTGCCACAACATAATAACACGTACAATACATCATATAGACCCATCTAAACCAAACTAACATATACTTCCCACATATATATATTTGCAGACCTCTAAAAATATTGATGACAATATATGGTGGGATAGGGCCCCCGTCGTACCCCTGAATAAACAAAAACAATTATATACATCAGCAGTCGGTGCAAAAACTAGGCTCTGATATAATGGAGCCTCTTCTAGCTGAGCTGAACGGAATCCTAAGCTGACGGGCTCTCAAAACCTGTATTTGTACCTGCGGGCATGAAACACTGTCCTCTGAGAAAAGAGGGGTCAGTACGACATATATACTGAGTATGTAAAACATAACATAATACAACTGGAATTATATCTGAAATAGAGAAGCAGGGGATAAAATATCAAATCAGAAACCTGTACCTATACTCAGTGAATCATAAAAGTATGCATGCTTAAATTATACAATATAGCCGACCCCATTAGGGATCTGGTGAATCATATTTGTAGGACAATCATAGGCCCGACGCCATCACCATCTTATTACAACACATCATATATATATATATATATATATATATATATATATATATATATATATATATATATATATATATATATACGTACCCGACCCTCTAGTAAGGAACTCAGTGAATAATGCAGTGAATTGTGCACGAGAACATACCTTGGCCCAGGACTCAGTGATAGAAGGGTTACAGTATGCACGAGTAGAGTAGTGAGTAACCATATGCAATTTAAAACATTATCAGAGACTTGACCATATAAAAAGATTAAACTTTTGTCTGAGGACTCGAGTAGTAGTGTAGTCACCTTGAGTGCCCTCTAAATGCCATTATGGGTTATATCAATTATAATCTCAAGGACCCTAGACATGTATTAACGCAAAGCCAAACCGCCTATGGAACCAGAAACACTTGTTAACATATAGTCTTTAAGACTTGGAGCCTGTACATTTGTTACCTCTTTAACATATAGAAGTTTCCAGGGAAATAGTTCAACTACTATAGGAGTTCAATATTCAAAAGTTAATAAGAGATGCTTAAGAATGGAATTACCCTGGAGCTCATATCATATTTAACTTACAACTAAGACATGCCAAAAAAGAAAGAGAATAAGCTCTATATAGTCTGTACTTCCCTTCATGTGGTCATCATGTATATATTTCGTACCCGGCCCATCCTGAGGCTCGGTGAACAACCATAGCATCATAATCTCATTTTCATGCCAAGTACATATCAAGAGAAAGGAGAGATAGCTTTCCACATACTACTTTTTAACACGTAGAAGCCTTGACAAGCAATACTCAATTTTTGCAGGGGTTCCAATACCGAGAAGTGGATAGGGATTATGAGGCGTACTTGGAATTATGGGAATGTAATTATCCCCACATTTGACATACAATTCACTTACGGCTAAGATATGCCAAAAGGAAAGAAAGATAGTTTTACATACCTCTTACGAGTTACTCTTTATCACGTTCGCCTCGTCGTCCTTGAATCTATTTAACATGGAAGCAATAAGAGTATCAACAATCCTTGACTTTTCAGCATCTGAAGTTGCACATGAGTATTCATAGAACTCATTTTCTTGCTCGTCTTCTCGACTAGTCCTTCAATTAGTTAAGGCGTTACCGGAAATCGGGCAGTACCTCCCCTATAACATGCCCTATCCGAATTTCCAATTATATCCCTAATTACTAAAACCAATAAACAACAATAACCTATAGTCATATACACACAAAACATGGCAACATTACACCATACAAGCTCCAAACCACTTGCTGAAAATTACGATACCAAAGTAGGGTCTTTAATCTTTATTTTATAAAACCGTTAACCATACGAAGCAGAGGGGCGTGTGGTTGCAACCAGCAGCTCCCAAACCTTTTTTATAATAATTTTAATCCCTACAACACATCACCACACACCTACAGCCGCACACCACAAGCACAACACCTTACTTCGACTATAATTTAACTATAGCAACTCCAATTTAGTTTATTTCGAACGTCAAGCATCTATATGGATTTTATTTACTTCCAGCCACATAAAAGGCATGAAATACACTTCACAACAATACCATAAAGTCCAAATTTAAAGGATAAACCTTACCTTACCCGAAATTGGCCAAAACTCGCCAAAACTTACCTCAGAAATCTTTTGACGTGCTGAAACATAGTGGACTGTTTGTGTCATTTCTTCGCTTACATAAATTGTGATTTTATGCTATTAAACACTATTATGTATCTATGAGATACCTTAAATAATTAATTCACGAAATGAAATTGGGCCTTACCTTTTTCTTGAAGCAAACCTTTAGCTCCCTCTTCTTGCTCCTAAAGTTTTTCTCTCAACTTTCTCTTATCTTTCTAAGTATAAAGCTAAATAAATGACTCCGTAGTCACCATAGGATACATGTATACATCTCCAAATGATCGAGGAACACCTTAGATAATTAATTCGCAGAGAAAAATTGGAAACTTACCTTAATTTCTTGGTTGCCGTAGGTACTCTCTTTCTCTCATATTTTCTCTCTTTTTTTGGATTTATTTTTGGGTGAAAAATGAATTAAGAGTCATTAACATACATATGTATGTCTCCTCAAGAGGTGAGATGTGTCAGCCCCTAAGGGTGACACGTGTCCAGCCTCCATTGGGCCATTACATTCATGTAGCCAATTAGGGTCTGTCATATGATAGTGGGACCCCCTCCCCAAGCAGGCGAGTCACCTACTTGACCCCAAGAAGGTGGTTCACCTACTGCCACATGTCACTTTCCTATGCTGCCACGTGGCGCCTCCTCTTGCTATCACGTGTCATTCTCTCCTCTTCCTTGTGTAATCTCGCCTCATTTTAAGAACCTATGTAATCCTTGCCACGTAAGCTTGGTATATTCTCAAGTAACTTAAGTATGTAAGACTCCTAACTTAGTAGCTTACGTAAGTAAATTGAGTCCTACGACTCGTTACTTGGCCTCCAACTCTTTCTGACTTCTCATGACCCTATTTCCAACCTTTCCTCTCACGAGGTGTCGCATTCTCCTTTCGTTAGAGTTGTTTGATAGTATCGTAGATTATCCGGTTTACATCATAATTTATAAAAAGCTTAAGAGACCTTCCAATCCCAAAAGTGTGGGGTGTAACAGCCACTTTGCTTATCTTTTATGTGTATTTACTATTTTTAGACCAGAAACAAGTAGAACGAACCTAGAAAGGGAAAACTCTTGCATCTTAGAGTGGTTGAAGCTCGAACTCTAGGTAGGTTATTGTTTTTTTCCTATATGTATTTCATTTACTTGCTAAATTACTTCATGGTATGCATATGTGTATATGAATAGGAAAGCATGCTAGAAATTATGTGAGATGATCACTTTCTGGCCTGATTTGTGATGAACCTCTTCTTTGTGGCATAATTTTGAATACTGAATGTAATTATGGTTGCTTGTATGTTTGGATCGGATGTTACGTTCTGACATATAATTGGATCGAGTGTCATATTTCAATAAATATTTGGAATGAGTTTTGATACACATTTGGATCGGGTGTCACGTTCTGACACATATATTGGATTGTGTCACATTCTGACACAAATTAAGTGCTTGCAAGTCCCATGAGAGGACCTTTATATGAAATTGCATGATATTGAGGTTGTTGAACTGTGGTCTTGCCGAGTACTAATTGATATGAAAATGATTAAGCTTATTCAATATATATGTGCTTACTATGTTGAGTTTACTTGTCCATAATCTGTTTACTAGCTAACCGCATGATTCTACCACTACACTATTGATTTTGTGTACTGATACTATATTTTTTCTGTCTTTATTGAGTATAGGGCATATTCATCTGGCTTCGGAGAGACCTTTCTTAGAAGAGTGACTTTGTTCGAATTCAAGGGTGAGCTATTATTTTAGGCCGTCGTGGACTCTCCCTTCTATTCTAGTCCTTTCTTAGATTTCAAACACTATTTTAGTTTTGATGACTATGTTTTTGGGATTGTATTCCCTTGTCTTAGACTTAACATTGCTAGAGTTTTGGTACATTCTACTTTCAGTTCCTAGAAGTTAAATTTCTCATACATGTTGGGTTGTTAACTAGATTCTTTCTAAGTTTATGGAACTCAATATTATTTATTTATTAAGATTGTTTTCGTATCCTTATCTTGTTTATTTACTACATTATCTAATTATTGGATAGTTGAAATGGTTCTCCCACTAAAGGGTTAGTATAGGTATCAGTTACGGCAGTTCGAGGTCGTGAAAAAGTTGATATTAGAGCCCTAGGTTCGTTGATCTCGTCGTACCAAAATGAGTGTAGTAATGTTTTGTGGAATGGTACAGAGACGTCTGTACTTTTCTTCTAGAGGCTACAGGACTTTAGGAAAGTTTCTCTTTCTTCTTTCCTTCATGCTATAACTTGATTCAAATTGGTAGCTGGTGATCCAAATTGGTATCTAACTACTTTTACTCTCTTATCCATAGATGGTTAATACAGGCTATAATGGTGTTTAGACCGTAGCTCAAGTTAAGCCAGAGGAGGAACCAGCTGTTCGAGGGCACGGGTGAGTAAAAACAGGATAGGGAGACGCGATAGAGGGCGAGGGAGAGAAGCACCTTCCAGGGTGAAAGTTCTGATTGAAGAAGTGCCAGTATGTGAGGCCCCTCTCATTCTCCAGAATAAGTTAGAGAAGAATCTACAAGTTGAAGAGGAGGAGAATATTGAGCATGTAGAAGATAACCAAATCGGGGTTGCTGATCTTCCCCCTCTGACCCCATACTAGCGCAACAGATCATGGACTTCTTGAGTGGGTTGGCTAGCACTGGAGCCATTCCCTCCATGCCCGCAGCACCACTCTCTATTGCTCATCTTTTTGGTTCTGCAACACTGCTAGTAGATGAGGTAATAGGCACTGATGTCTTCTTCAGACCACTTATGGGTCCTGTTATGACCGATACTGATCATAACATGCTCACCAAGTTTCTAAAGCTCAAGCCTCCAATATTCCATGGTACTGAGAATGAGGATCCTTATGAGTTCATCCTTGACTGCTATAAGAGGTTACATAAGTTAGGTATAGTACATCAGCATGGGGTAGAATTTATGACTTTTCAGCTACAGGGTGAGGCCAAGCAATAGTAGAGGGATTATGTGGAGTGTCGCTCACAGTGTTGCCTCCATTTACTTGAGTTCAGTTTCATGCTTTCTTCCTAAAGAAATATGTGCCACGTACCTTGAGGGATCGCAAGAAGGATGAAATCATGGCATTAGAGCAGGGAGGTATGTCAGTAGGTGCTTATGAGGCCAAGTTTCATGCGTTGTCCAGGTATGCTACCCAGTTGGTAACTATGAAAGAGGAAATAATTCGGTTATTTGTGAAGGGGTTGAACCCCGAATTGCAGGTGTTGTCAGTTCACATGACTTCGTCAGGCTAGAGTTTCAATGATATCACTGATTTTGTGAAGAAAGTAGAGGGTGTGAGGAGAGATAGATAGGCCAAGGCTTTGGATAAAAAAGCCCAAGAGCATAGGTAATTTTCAAGGATCCTATTCTAGAGATTCAGGCAGGCTGGTAATTACAGCCCGATCAATTCAGTCAGCTCTACCCGCTTCTACTGGCAGTTTTTCAGGTACTTCACAATAACATCTAGCCCTTAAGTGTCAAGGAGCATCGTTCCTAAGTAGTAGGTCATTCTTAGATCATGATTATTTTAATTGTGGAGAGCTGGGGCATATAAGGAGAAAATGTACTCACCTCCATATGATAGTTTTAGCACCCTAGTAGGCCGGAGCAGTAGTACATACATCCGAGAGAGGCAATGGTAGAGAGCATCTATAGGGTGGGCGAGGAGGAAATCAACAAGGTTGTGGAGGCCGGGGTAATGGTAGTGTAGATCGAGGAGCAGCCTAGTCAGGTAGGGAAGTGGCCCATCAGGATGATCGAACTCATTTTTATGCATTTCCGGGCAAGATCGAGGCTGAGGCATCTGACACAGTAATCACAAGTACTATTCTTGTCTGTGACCAGATGATTACTATTTTATTTGATTCGGGGTCTATTTATTCTTATGTCTCCGTAAAATATACTTTGGGTTTTAATGCACTATGTAGTATACTTGATGTCCCCGTTTATGTTTCTACCCCTGTTGGAGAGTCAGTCATAGTCACCCATTTTTATCGTATTTGTTACGTGATGTTTATAGGATTCCAAACTTGGGTTGACTTAGTGATTTAAGATATGACCGATTTCGATGTAATCTTAGTTATGACTTGGTTGTCCCCTTATTTTTTTGTACTTAATTGTAATGCAAAAACAATGACTCTAGAGATCCCGAGAAGGGAAAGGCTAGAGTGGGAAGGGATGTACAATCCTAAGCTAGCTAAGGTCATATCCTTTCTCTAGGCTAGATAAATGGTGGGGCATGGTTGTTTGGCCTATCTGACCCATATTCGGAATGTGGATGTAGATTCCCCCTTTATTGAGTCTATTCCAGCAGTGAGCGAGTTTCCAGAAGTGTTTCTTTCAAACTTGCCTGGTATTCCTCCCGACAGAGTCATAGACTTTTGCATTGACTTAGAGCTGGACACTCATCCAATTTCTATTCCTCTATATTGTACGGCTCCGACGGAGTTGAAAGAGCTTAAGGCTCAAATCTAAGAACTCCTTGATAAGGGATTTATCCATCCCAGTGCTTCTCCGTGGGGAGCTCTAGTGTTGTTTGTTAAGAAAAAGGATGGTAGCATGAGAATGTGTATTGACTACCGACAACTTAATAAGGTTACCATCTGAAATAAATATCCCTTATAGCATATTGATGATGCCTCAGTCTTTTGAAAGATTGATCTCAGGTCTGGGTACCATCAATTGAAGATTAGGCCCGAAGATGTGCCAAAAACAAATTTTAGAATCAGGTATGTGCACTATGAGTTTTTGGTGATGTCTTTTAGGCTGACCAATGCACCTGTAGGCTTCTAGATAATATTTTGGTGTATTCAAAGAGTGAACAGGAATATATAGGCCATCTTCGTATTGTTGTAGGTGTTCTGGCAAAGTAGAAGTTATACGAAAAACTCTCTAAGTGTGAATTCTGGTTGCCTTCAGTTGCCTTTTTAGGGTATGTTGTTTCCAAGGAAGGGGTAATGGTAGACCCATAGAAGATTGAAGCAGTTAAGAACTGGGATCAGCCTAATTTTGTGACTGAAGTTAGGAGTATTATGGGACTGGACAGTTACTATCACCGGTTCATGAAGAACTTTATTTCTATCGCTACTCATTTGACCAGACTGACTAAAAAGGAGGTTCCATTCGAGTGGACTGATAAATGCAAAGAGAGCTTCCAAAAGCTTAAGACTCTTCTGACTACAGCACCTATATTGACCCTGCCGGTCGAAGGTAAAGATTTCATTATTTATTATGATGCTTCACATTCAAGTTTGGGTATTGTGCTGATGTACGATAAGAATGTAGTAGCCTATGTTTTACTGCAGTTGAAGGTGCATGAGAGGAACTAACCTACTCATGACTTGGAGTTAGCAGCGATAGCGTTTGCCTTGACAAGCTTGAGACATTTTCTTTGTGGCATCTGATGTGAGGTATTTAATGACCACCGCAGTTTGCATCATGTGTTCACCCAGAAAGACTTGAATTTGAGATAGTGGATGTGGATGGAGTTTCTCAAAGATTATGATGTCACCATCCAGTATCATCCAGGTAAAGCTAATGTGGTAGCGGATGCATTAAGCCAAAAACGAATTAGCATGGGCAGTCTAACCTGTTTAGGACCCTGCAAGCATCCCCTTGCTAGAGAAATCCAGGTCTTGGAAGCCAGGTTCATAAGTCTAGGCATTTGAGAGAAGGGTGGGGTAATGGACACTGTTGATCTAAGGCCTACTTTTATAGAGGCGATTAACTCCAAACAGTTTGAAGATGTAAGCTTGAATGATATTAGAGAAAAAGTGTTGATGGGCAAGGCCCAAGATACAGCACTTGATATAGGTGGAGTGCTCAACTTTAGGGGAAGGATTTACGTTCCCCGAGTGGATGGCATAATTCAGAAAATTCTGTCTGAATCACATGGTTTGTAGTACTCTGTTTACCCTAAAGTAACCAAGATGTATCAAGACTTGAAATGTCTATATTGGTAGTTGGGTATAAAGAAAGACATAGTGGAATATGTAACCAAGGGCTAGAATTGCCAACAAGTGAAATATGAACATCAAAGACCTAGAGGCTTACTTTAAAGCATGTTCATTCCTGAATGAAAGTGGGAGAGAATAGACATTGATTTTATGGTGGGACTTCCCAAAACCTTGGGGAAGTATGATTTCATTTGTGTGGTGTTTGACAGGTTAACGAAGTCAGCACACTTTATTTCGATTAGAGTGGACTACAATGCACAATAATTGGCAAAGATTTATGTGAAGGAGATAGTAGGGCTACATGGAGTGCCCCTTTCTATCATTTCAGACCGTGGTATGCAGTTCACTTCTAAATTTTAAGGAAAGTTGCATGAAGAGCTGGGCATATAACTCACTTTCAGCATGACATTCCATCCATAGACAGATGGGCAATTAGAAAGGACTATCTAGTTGATGGAAGGTATGTTGAAGGCATGTGTGATTGACTTTGGGGGCATTGGGACAAGTTCTTGCCCCTGTATGAGTTCCCCAACAACAAAAGTTACCACTCCAGCATTGAGATGACACCCTTAGAAGCTCTTTACGGGACGGGATAGAGGTCTCCTATAGGGTGGTTTGAAGTTGGAGAAGTAGATCTATTGGGGGTATACTTAGGGAGGGATGCTTAGGATAAGGTAAGGAGCATCCAAGCTATGCTTCTACCAGCTCAAAGTCATCAAAAAGAGTATGTTGGCCGTAAGATAAGGGATATGACATTTGAGGCTGGTGAGAAAGTACTTCTAAAGGTGTCAGCCATTAAAAAGATAATGAGGTTTGCTAAAAATGACAAGCTCAGTCCTTTCTATATTAGCCCTTTTGAGATTCTTGACTATGTAAGGCCAGTTGCGTAAAGATTAGCCTTACCACCTAGCTTTTCTGGGGTGCATCCGGTGTTCCATGTGTCAATGTTGAAAAAGTACCATGGAGATGGGGATTTCATTATTAAATGGGACTCAGTCTTGTTAAATAGGGATCTTAAGTATGAGGAAGAGCCCACTGCAATCCTTGATTGTGATGTCTAATAATTGAGAACTAAGGAGATCAATATAGTAAAGGTTAAATAGAAGCATCGTTTGGTGGAACAAGCTACTTGGGAAATCGAAAAGGATATATGAGACAAGTATCCTTAGTTGTTCATCGAAGCAGGTACTACTATATCTCTACCTTAGCCCTATTTTCCCTAGTTGGTCACTCGGGGAAGAGTGATGGGTAAATTAGTATCTATTATAACGACCTGTCCCCATCGTTATGGATAGGCTAATAGAGAAGGAATTTGGGCCAAAAAACTTCAGGTAGTAACTTCAGAAAAATTTAAACTAGGCCAGACTTGGACGAATTTTGGGTCAAGTGAGGTCTAGGGTGACCTTGTGATAAGTGGAGGATCAAATCTTTAATTTGGTTGGGTTAGCTGATATCCAAGATGATACAAAGCATTTATGTCTTTAGGAAATCACATTCGAGTGAGTAAAACTCCCTGAATTATACTTGGCGTGAGGGGTATAAATTAAGACGTCTTGAGGAGAGGGTATGTTGTCAAAGGGGAGACTTGGAATCTCTTTACGAGCTCTCTATCTCCATCTATCTTATCAGAATGGGATTAGTGTCGCTAGGGCGGGGCCTCCAGAGTGGGATGATCCCCTTAGAGCGGGACAGTCGCGAACTTAAAGACGAAAAAAAACATAAAATGGTTTATTTTATTCCCACTTCGTTCTTTTAAGACCAGAAAAAACCTAGGGAGATTTCCTACTGGTTCCACTCTAAATTATCACAAATATAAATATTTACTCCCTAAACTTGTGAATTGATTCCTAGAACCCATAATCTATGGTAGGTGATCTTGAGGGGAGGTTTGGCTTGAAAACTAACTGTGGAAAGTAGCCCTAGAATAAGGGTTAGGATCATGGGGTTGTCCTAGGATGAGAATTGCGTTATAATTTATATTAGTTAGACCATTTTGTTGATCCTTTGTGTGTATTTACTATTTTTAGACCAACAACAAGCAGAACGAACCCGAAAAGGAAAAGCTCTTACATCTTAAAGTGGTTGAAGATCGAATTCGAGGTAGATTATGGTTTTGTTTCCTGTATGAATTTTATCTACTTGTTAAATTACTTCATGGCATGCATATGTGTATATAAATTGGAAAGCATGCTAGAAATTATGTGAAATGATCACTTACTAGCCTGATTTGTGATGAACTTGTTCTTGGTGGCATTATTTTGACTACTGAATATAATTCTGGCTACTTGTATATTTGAATCGGGTATCAAATTCCGACACACATTTGGATCGGGTGTCACGTTTTGACACACATTTGGATCGGGTCAAGTTTCGACACAAATTAAGTTCTTGCAAGTCCCATGAGAGGATCCTTATATGAAGTTACATAAGATTGAGGTTGTTGAACTTTAATCTTGCCGAGTACCAATTGATATGGAAATGATTAAGCTTATACTATATATACATGCTTACTATATTGAGTTTACTTGTCCATGATCTGTTAACTGGATACCCGCGTGATCCTACCAATACACTGTTGATTTTGTATACTGATACTATATTTGTTCTGTCTTTGTTGAGTACAAGGCATATTCAGCCGGCTACGGAGAGACCTCTCCTAGAAGAGTGAATTTGTTCGAGTTCAAGGGTGAGCTATTCTTTCAGGCTGTCGTGGACTCTCCCTTCTATTCTAGTCCTTTCTCCGGGACTTAGATTTGAAACACTTTTTAGTTTTGATGACTATGTTTTTGGGATTGCATTCCCTTGTCTTAGAGTTGACGTTGCTAGAGTTTTGGTACATTCTACTTTCAATTCCTAAGAGTTAAATTTCTCATACATATTGGGTTGTTGACTAGATTATTTCTAAGTTTATGAACTGAGTATTTTTTATTGATTAAGATTGCTTTCGTATCCTTATCTTGTTTATTTACTGCGTTAGCTAATTGTTGGATAGTTGAAATGGTTCTCCCACCGAAGGGTTAGTATGGGTGCCAGTCACAGAGGTCCGGGTCATGAAAAAGTTGGTATCAGAGCCCTAGGTTCATTGATCTCGTCATACCAAAATAAGTCTAGTAGAGTTTTGTGGAATGGTACAAAGACGCCTGTACTTTTCTTCTAGAGGCTACAAGACTTTAGGAAAGTTTCTCTATATTCTTTCCTTCGTGTTATAATTTGATTCAAATTGGTATTTGGTGATCCAAATTGGTAACTAACCATTTTTACTCTCTTGTCCACAGATGGTTAATACCAGCTATAATGGTGTTCGACCCGTAGCTTAAGTTGAGCCAGAGGAGGAGCCAGCTGTTAGAGGGCGCGGCTGAGGTAGAGGCAGGAGAGGGAGACTCGATAGAAGGCGAGAGAGAGCATCACCCGCCAGGGTGAAAGTTCCGATTGAAGAAATGCTAGTAGGTGAGGCCCCTCCCATTCTCCAGAATGAGTTAGAGGAGAATCTATAGGTTGAAGGGGAGGAGAATACTGAGCATGTAGAAGACAACCAAACTGGGGTTGCCGATCTGGGCGGCTCGGGGTCGTGACACCTCCCCTCTCGGATACCCTCTCTGATACATATCTATCCCCTTTCTGATGCATCCCTCCCCTCTTGGATATATCTCCCCCTTATTTATCCGGATGTCTATTGATGTATCCGGAAGTTCAGTTATGTATCCAAAATCCATAATTTTTTTAAAAAAATTATAATTTGAAAAAAAGTAGGGAGATAATGTAATTAGCACTTAACACCATGAGATTTATGTAAATAACACATAAAAATAATTATATTCGCTATATATATTGATTTTGTATAAAATATGTATATTTTATATTGATATACAAAATATATATATTAACTGGCTATTAATTGCGGAATTTTCACATATAGCAACTTAAAAATACATTAATTATGCTTCATAACTATAATTTGTTAATTACAATTCATAGCTATAGTTATAGCAACGTTTGTATATGTTTGTATAATTCGCTATACAATTCACAGTTTTTGTATAGCGTTTGTATATTTCACTAAATAATTCATGAACAACGTTTGTATAATCGCTATACAATTTGTATTGTTTGTATATTTCTCTATACAATTCGATTCGCGTACAACGTTTGTATAAATCGCACGAATTATACAAAATCCAAACTGTATTCGCGCACAACATTTGTATAATCGAGTACAATATTTGTATAATCGCGCGAATTATACAAAATTCAAACTGTAATTACAGCTAGATATTTGTCGCGAACCGTAATTAATTCAAATTATATCTATGTTAGCTAATTAACTAGTATATATTTGCTTATCCGCGTAATTTTCCCTTATTTTAATGAGATAGTTAAGTAATACAATGTAAAATTTCTTTTTTAAAATATCAAATGTTGAAATTCAAATAAAGAAATTAAAGCCTTTATGATGTGGAAAATCGTCATACAATTAAAACGTCAATCTTTTTTACTTTGGTCTATGTTGTTTAGACTCCCGGCAATCATGCCGAATTCTCTTAAAATGCATTACTTTTAAAGAAATCTAACACACATCTGTCGACATGCAAAGAGAAAGTTAAGAGTACTTGAATTGAGAGATGTCCTTTTTGGGATGAAAGAGAGGAACTAACCAAGCCTATACAACAGCGTAATCCGATAAAATATTGTAACTAATTTATTTCTTTCATAGGTTAAGCTTAAGGAAACGAATGACTCGAGTTCAAGTAGTTTGGCCAAGCCGGCAAGAGAGATGAAAAGAGCGGATTAATCTTCCGCTTCCCAAATGCTTTGCCTTAGTAAATATCGGAATGGATCATGAAATTGATAAGGAATGTGATTGGGTTTCATTGTTTTCTCCGAGGGGCCTATATCATATTGCAATTGGGAGAGGCACCAAATTCATAGACAAGACAGTCCTGAAAAAGAAAGTTCATACTCTCGTGCTTTGGAATTCCAACATTCGAGTTGAACAACAATAGTTCAATGTTATGAAGTATTTACTCTTCTCTAGATATGATCTTTTCAATAAAGCTAGATATGCAAAATCTATATTACATACAATAGATGTGTCGATCAACTAGATCAACTTATGTGAGGCAATGGTCGATTTTGAATACAAACTACAGATTTACAAGGACTCACTAGTTTTTACCCATATTCGGTATATATGTAATGAGAATCATCTTGAATATTTGAATATAAATTAAACTTAGTTACTATTATATATTAGTTTAAGATTATTTGAAAAATTCATAAACTTGAAATATTGAAGACCTTTTGATCTTTATTTTTGATGGTTTGAAGACGTCTTTGTATGTGTGATTAATTTATTTTTTATAATTACTGAGTGATAATATAAAGACAATACTCACAAAGTTACACAGCAAGTTGTGTGTGTTTATTAAAGAAATGATGTACCTCCAAACTTTCTAAATTCCAATAATTTGGATAATATGCTAGCTAGCCCATTTTTTATGAATCAAGACTTAGTGAATGCATTTTTTTATTGGTTATGTGAAGAGTCTTATATTGACGGTACGGTACAAAAGAAAAGAAGTTAATTATAAAGTGTCTAGCTTTTGAATGGATTGGTTTATATTTTGCTCCTCGTATCTCAGGTGTTTAAGTTTTGCTTCTACTATTTATTTAATAAATCAAATTCCTCGACATAAATATAGAATTTTTATTTTTTGAAATTGAATTTTTATCTTGCTTTACATAAGTTATGGAGAAATTAATTTATGCAATATAAGTTGTGCAGTATTTTTCATAATTTTATTGTTGTGTTAAGAAACTAGAGTTATGCTTCTGGGGACATGTATTTTTTCTAGGAAAAATTACCTAATTAGATAAATATTTCTACCATATTTATTAATTTTCCCTATAATTTAAATTAATTATATATTCTCACTAATTAATAATTTCATACCAAATTTCAAGTCAAATACACCTAGATACATGTATTTTTGCTACTAGATATACTAAAATAGGCAGAGAGGCGAGCGAGATCCCCAAATACATGCGAATCGCATTAGATACATGTATCTAGAATACGATATGTAGGGAGAGAGGCAAGCAAGAGAGGAGAGTGACGAGCGAGATAGGAGAGAGGTGAGCAAGAGAATCAAAAATATGTGAATCCACTTGGATACAGTGTATCTAGAATAAATTACACTTAATTTTGACCCCATGTATCTAGACTCACCATATATATGTATTCGAAGTTCAAAATCTGATAAGATTCGTAATATTATAAATCAACATGTATTTAAGTAATTAGCTCCTAAACTAGTGGGAGTTTTGTAAGTCACTCATTTTTTAAGAGAATTTTTCTTTTGATAGCTTATATGGGATAATAGAGTATATGTAGGGATCTATGTGATATTTCTTTATAAAATATATTATGTCCAGGCATATCTTGTGGGATATTAATTATGAAAATATATAAACTATGTTATGAAAAAGTCGTTTGTTATTTTGGTGTTAGGGACATAACTTTTTGTGCCTTTTACGATATTACTTATAAGAATATTATGATATGAATAAGCAATTTGCAGGAAGAAAACGAAGTCTTTTCTTTCGAAATCCATTCTTGAAGTCACGTCTTTTAGTACTCGGACTGAAGTAAAGTACTTTTGAGTTTCTCTTTGCCCAAAAGCTTTCCTTCTGACTTAGTTAGAAATATCAACTCTAAATAGCTTTAGCATTTCTTGAGTTGAAAAGGTATTTATAGATTTTAGGAGAAAATAGCCTAAAAACCCCCAACCTATACCCGAAATTTCAACTACACACTCCAACTACATGAGAGTCCTATCAACCCCCCTGAATATTTTTTAATCTATTTTTAGCACCCGTGAATGCTGACCTATCCATATAAACCAAATATAATGAGTAGCGTGTATACACGCGCAGATTTCACTTAAACATTATGACATTAGACCCACTCTTTTCTCTTTTCCTTTTCCTCGATCAGGGAGCAGGCGAAGCGTGTCGTTCGTAATGGAAAGAAAGATACCACTACTTCACATCTTTGTTGGACCGTCGGTGCGAACTCTTGAAGACCCACTCTTTTTTCTTTTTCCTTGATTTCTTCTCTTTTTTCTTGATTGATTACGCATTTCTGGATCATTCTTGTGTGTTTTCAGCTTAATTTTAGTGAAAGTTATCTGCTTAATTTCAATAAAGGTTAGTTCTTTGTTTCTAATTTGAATTTGTGCTTTATTAGAATTTTTTGTTAATTCAAAAAATTAAGAGTAACATTGTCTGAAATACTATGCGTGACTTACTATTATAGTGTGTAGTTGTTCAATTTAAGGTTAGTTATTTGTTCCTATTTTGAGTTTGAGCTTTATTAGGGTTTTGTGTTAATTCAAAAAAGAGCTTAAGAACAAATTTGTATGAAAAATCATGTGCGGCTATATGTTCATTAACTTTGGATACTATTTCTTTCTAGTTCATAATGTATGTTTTGTAATTACATTTCTATTTATTTGGTTGCCTCGAGGTAAGAAATGAATGGGTTTACTTTGATTACTTTAAGGTGGTACCATGGTGGAGCTTAGATTTTAGTAGTGGAGAATCAATATATAATGGTGAAAAAAATACAGAATTTTTGTATAGTAATGTAGATAAGATGTCATATTTTGAGTTAAAAGACTATATTAGAAAATTGAGATATAGCACAACTTGCACCTTTAATATTATATCACCTAGAAGTTGCATTTTGGTAGATGTTGATAATGACATGGACATTTTAGACATGATGTGTTCCTTGAAATATGGGAGTATTGTGGTGGTATATGTTAATCATTTGATTGATGAGGCAATTGTGGGACTCGTATTATTAGAAAATGATAGTCATGTGGATATGGGAGAATCTGATTCAACTTTTAATACAAGGCCTAATGAGAGTGAAAACTTTAACTTTGGGGTAAGTGAAGACTATTTAAACAGTGAAGACCCTTTTGCTGCTTTTTCAACCTCTTCTTCTTTCACTACCACACTTCATGCTACTGTAGAGGGTGCTACTACAGATGGTGTTACTGCAGATGGTGATGATATAAATATTGGTCCTGCTCGGCCTGATTTCTCAAAAGAAGAAGTAGAGGGTTCTGATTATTCAATTGAGAATAGTGTTGAGTCTGAAGCTGAATTAGTTAGAGATGATGAAGAGGAAGATTATGGTAGTGATGTACATAAGGAGGTTAGGGAGTCGAGGGATGAAAAGCAAACTTTTCAAAGAAGAAAGAGAAGGGAGAGAGTACCAGCTGACAATAAAAAGGTAGTAGGTGAAGCTGGACCAGATCTAGATTTTGATGTAATTGAAACAGGTAAAAGAAGTCATGAAGGAAGGCTAGGAGGTGATGAGCCTTACATTACAAGTTCTGATGAGGATAGTTTTGTGTTAGAAGAAAATGAGTGTTGTGATGATGATGAACTTGAAGTGGCTGAATCTAGTAGAGTAAGAAGGGTAAGGTTGTCAAGAAAGAAAAGGACAACAACAAAAAAATCATTCATGACTTCACTGCAAAGAAAGTTGTATAGCAGTTGAGTATGGTATTTAAAGATGTAAAAGAATTTAGAAGTGCAGTCACTAAATATGCAGTAAGAATGAGGGTTTAGGTAAAGAAGTGTGTGAATGAGCCAAAAAAAAGTTAGAATTAGATGTTGTAAAGATAGTTGTCCATGGCTTTTGTATGCATGTCTTGACAAGACAACAAATGATTTCATTATAAAAACTTACAACCTAAAGCATACTTGAAACAAGACAACTAAAAATTACTTGTGCAATGCAAAAATTTTATCTGAAGCCTACAGAAAAAGAATAACCAAGCAACCAAACATAAGAGTCTTCAAGTTGTAGGAGCTGATACAGAAAAAGTATAAGCTTTATGTTAGTCAGACTACTGTGAGAAGAGCAAAAGCTAAAGTGTTGAAAGATATAATAGGTGATCATGTTTTGAAATTTGGAAGAATTCTTGAGTACAAGGATGAAGTGTTGAGGATCAATCCAAGAACTAGTTGTGTTGTAAAATTTAGTAAATTTGATGCACTTGGCAAATTAAAATTTCAAAAATTTTACATTTGTTTTGATGCTTTAAAGAAGGCATGGGTACATTGTAGGAAGTGCATAGGTTTAGATGGTTGTTTCCTTAAAGGTGTTTGTAAAGGTCAATTGTTAGTTGTTGTGACCAAGGATAGAAACAATCAGATGCTGCCACTTGCTTGAGAAGTAATTGAAAAGGAGAACAGAAATTCATGGACTATGCTTGTCAAGTGCATAAGGGATGACCTAGGACTTGGAGATGGTGAAGGTCTCACCTTGATTATAGATATGCAAAAGGTATGTGAACAGTTTTGTTGTTATTTGTATATAATTGTGAACTATATGCAGGGACTGTAATTGTGACCTATCTGCAGGGACTTTAATTTTTACTTTTTATATGTAATTATGACCTATTTGTAGGGACTGTATACAATAATTGAAGTGGTATTACCTCATTGTGAACATAGAAAATGTGTTAGGCACATATTAGCTAATTGAGCTAAGAATTAGAGGGGTCTTTAGAGAAGACAATAATTTTGGAAGATAGACAATAGTACATTTGAGTCTCAATTAAGAAAAAATATACAGAAGATGAAGTTGTTAGGTCCAGAAAAAATGATGGATGACTTGATGTATTACAATATTAATTATTGGTGCAAAGTTTACTTCAACATTGAAGAAAAGTGTGATTCTGTAGACAATAACATGTCTGAGTGTTTTAATGCATGGATCTTGATAGCTAGGCACAAGACCATAATTATTATGCTTGAAGAAAGAAAAGTGAAGATGAGACAAAAATAACCAATTTAAGGGAGTTTTCAAGTTCTTGAAAGTGTAGTTTCTGTCCAATGGCTTTAAAGGTTTTAGAGGAGAACATTACTAGGTCTATGGACTATACCATTGATTTTAATGGAGTTGCTAGATTTGAAGTGAAAAAAGGGCTTTGTCAATACAAAATGGATATTTTCAAGAGGACTTGTAGTTGTAGGATGTGACAGTTAAAGGGTATACTATTTGCAAATGTTGTGGTTGCATTATACTTTAGGAAGTTTTCTCTTTATGACTATATAGACAACTCCTATAGTAAGGAAACTTACTTAAGGACTTATTCCAATGTTCTTGAACCACTCACAAATATTGAGATGTGACCAGTTTCTACAAAGTCCACTATTTCACCACCAGAAATAACAAACATGCCTGGTAGGCCATCTAAGGCTAGAAGGAAAGAAGCTGGAGAAACTAAGAAATCTGAAAAGCTGCCTAGAACTGGACTTGCAATGACATGTAGTATGTGCCATGCTAGAGGACATAACAAGAGAGGGTGTCCTAGTGCACCATCACCAATACCTAGTGCACCATTATCAACACCTACTGCATCAATAAGGGCAGAATCAACAAGTTCAGGCAGGGAAAGAGGTTGGCCAAAGATAATATTTAAACTTTTTTTAAATATTTACTAACTATTTTTCTTAGTTTATAACTTTTTCTTTATTGTATGTATATAAAACTCCATCAGCACCATCAGAAGGTGAGCCTCCACTAAAAAGAGAAAGACCAAAAATGCATCATCAATAGCACCTTATTCACCTCCTCTACCTACTACACCTATTGATTTTCCTACATCTTGTGCTGCTCCTTCTAGTTATCATGCATCATCTTCACTAGCTAGTACTATAAAAAGAGGAACAGGTAGGAACAGAGAAAAAATAGCTTCAAACAAAAGGCCAAGAGTCATGGGAATGGGTGTGTTCCAAGGTGCAAATAGATTCAAAGTTATGAATGTGAGTCTTTGTTATATCTTAAATTATTTTGTTAATTTAGACAATTTAAATTTTGAATTATATTCATAATCTTATTGTAGCCTGGCATGTCAAGCAGTAAAACCTACTCGACTGGTCAAGCAAAAATGATAAGTTCAGCTGATGTAACTGATGACATTGGTTATACACCAAGTGCTACAAGTAAGCTGAAATGGAATGGCAAAACAACAATCTCTACCAGAAAACTTCAAGAGTTTAGAGAAAAACAAAGAAAGAAGATAGTGAAAAGTAGTTCAAATAATTCAAGTAAAAATAGCACTTCTTCACATTCAAA
This sequence comes from Solanum dulcamara, assembly GCF_947179165.1. Classification (NCBI taxonomy): domain Eukaryota; kingdom Viridiplantae; phylum Streptophyta; class Magnoliopsida; order Solanales; family Solanaceae; genus Solanum; species Solanum dulcamara. Next base: position 76,122,498 of record NC_077240.1, on the reverse strand, counting down.
TATGCCATGAAAATTATAGTAATGTTGATGTATTTAATCACTTTTTAAGTTAGTCCAGTAGACACGATAACTATTTCTTATTTTGCTTTTTAGAATGAAAATGTTGAAGTAATTAAAGGCCTACTATTTTTAATTTTGTTTGTTGGTAAATTCTGATATGAATATTACTTTATTTTGGTATTGGATAGTAATGTTGAAGTATTAATGTGAAAGGTGATATTGTGTTCAGATGTGTTTAGAGATGGTGTTTCAATTATGTTGGCTATTCAGTTTGTTTACAGATGGTATTGTGTTGGCTATTCTATTTGTTGACTAGGCAGTATGCTATTCAATTGTAGATACAGGTGGTGTTTACTTGTGTTGACTATTATAGATGAAAGTGTAAGTAATTTAGACAAGCTTCAATTGGCAACATAGATTGAGAGAGAGATACAAAATTTGTCACAAATATTGAAAATTATTGTGAACATAGCAACAATACGAATCTATATTATTTTGGAACAGATTGGTTGCTGATGAACTTAGCAACAACACAAATCAAAATACACAAAAATATCATCCTATTGAACCTACATCATTTTCACCTTTCATTGAGCCTCCTCTCCAATATCGAATTAAAGTTACTCAAGTTGTCAATATGAACCTGCCTAATCAACAATTATTGCTCCAACTCATTGATTTTGTTCACCAATCTTGAAAGGATAAAATTTGATCTTGGATCCACTTCTTCTTTGTCCCTCCACCGAAAAAAATTACAATTTTTAGACTAAAAAATAGAGAAAAACAAAACACTAGCATCAATTAGATATAAAGCGAAGGAAGAATACTAGAAAAAACACGTACACCATAGCATTGGCAAGACCAAAATCTTTTTTTCGGATTTGATTTCGATCAAGAAGTTTGCAAATTCAGCAAAATTTCATGTTTGCATCTCACTTCTGCGTTGAGCAGTGGGTCTGATTCATTCATACAAAGCTTATTCAAGTTTACATTTGCCATATTTAACGAATTTAGAAAAAAATTAAAATTCAAATTAAAGACCCTAAATAAGAAATTTGAGCAGATTACAAACCATAACTTCAAGATTTGAAGTAGAAAGTAGTATTAACGACAAAATCCTAGCTATTTTTGGAAGAAAATTGAAAAACAATGAAGAAGAAAATCGTGTAAATTGTGGGGAAGAAGCATGGCTATTTAATGTTGGGAAGACGACCGTTGGAATTTCCCCCCCCCCCCCCCAAAAAATTACGTAGGTATACATGTGTATCAGGACTGCTGGGCAATTTGGAGCTTTTTTCCTCATCTAACGCGCCTAGAAGAGATGTTCTCACCTCTTATGACAGGTCATCATTTAGGAGTGTCAAAAATAGATTAAAAAACTATTTAGGGGAGTGATAGGACTCCCGTGTAATTGGATTGTGTAGTTAGAATTTCGGGTATAAATTGAGGGGGTTTTAGGCTATTTTCTCTAGATTCTAGAGCTCAAGAATAGATTTGGAACCCTAGTAGCACAATGAAATCAATTTACTGTAAACTTATGCCCCAATAAAAGTTATTTGCTATTTTGGTGTTAAAGATATTTTTGATCACATATTTATTATTTAAACACAGGGGAAAAAATGCCTTCATATTTGATGGCCAACTTAAAAATCGCCCAAAGGTCAAAATAAGTGAAAGACCCATTAGTTGTTGGGAAATTTAGAAAGATATACTATATTAATAAAATATTTATCATTTATAGAAATAATATTTTTTTCATTGGACACTTATAATATATTTATAATATAATTTTAATACATATTACTGAAATTATTTATAAAGTACATATAATACAAGTTTTATTATGGATAATACATTTATCACACACTTTAATACACTTATAATACATTGTATCAGTTTCTTACCAAACATGCATAATATATTTTAAAACACTTTTAATACATTTATATTGCATGCATAATTCACTTTTAATACATGACAGATTTATCATAATATTGCTATAGATGATGATAAATAAAAAATATCACTAAAATAAGTAATTATATATTAAAAAGTATTCATCGAGGTAGTTTCCCAATTGTTGGGATACACTAAAATGGATTGACATATAATCATTTCTAATCATGCAAAAATAATATTCGAACAAAAGTATCCCAACTCAAAAAAGCAATAAAATTCATTTTTTTTTAAATTCAAATGTTCTATAATTTGGAAATTCCTTACATGTTGTCACGATTTAAATATGGCACTTGAACCCTGACAGGTGCTCACTATCATTAAAAATTAAGGTAAAATAAATAAATTGTTAAGTGGAATATCCACATATTAAGTGGAATGTCCACTACATATTATATTAAAGTGGGGCCCACTAAAAGTGGGAAGCCCACTAATCATTTTTCTTCATTCATTTTTCTATATATACATTGCCATGAATTGGCAATGAAACAACGGTGAAGAACAGATACAACAAAAGTTTTCCTTCTCAGTTTTTCCTTTCTTCTCTGTTATATTTCTTCGCCTTATTTTGTTGAATTTAGTTTATTTCATAACACGTTATCAGTACGAGGCTCTAGCTATTTGTTTTTGAAGGTAACAAAAAGTGGAAAGAATTTTATTTAATTTTCTTTTCATATAATGGCAAATATTTCAAAAATTGAATTTGTTGCTTTGGATATCTCTGGAAAAGATTACTCCTCATGGGCACTAGATGCCGAAATTCATCTTGAATCGATGGGTCTGGCAGACAACATCAAAGATGATAACACGGCATCTAGTCAAGACCGTGCAAAAGCTATGATTTTCCTCCGCCACCATCTTGACGAGGTCTTAAATTACAATATCTTACATTAAAAGATCCCTTGAAATTGTGGAAAAATTTAAAAGAAAGGTATGACCACCTGAAGTTGGTCATGCTTCCACAAGCACGTTATGACTGGTTAAATTTGAGACTGATGGACTTTAAAAATATAACTAAATATAATTCTGTTTTATTTAGAATTATAGCTCAGTTAACTTTATGCGGAGATGAAATCACGGAACAAGATAAACTTGAAAAAACATACTCCACATTTCCACCCGCGAATATGCTCTTGCAGCAGCAATATCGCGAAAAAGTCTTTAAAAAATATTCTGAATTACTTTCTCACCTTCTTATTGCTGAAAGACATAATGAACTATTAATGAAAAATTATGATAGTCGGCCAGTTGGTTCTTTGCCACTCCCTGAAGTGAATCAGGCAAATTCTAACCAACGAGAAAAAGGCCATGGCCCCAGTCGTGGTCGTGGTCGTAGTCAAAGAAGAAATTTTAATCATGATGATCGGCTGGCACCGAGAAATAACCAGCAATATAAAAGGCAGGGTAAAAAACCAGAAGCTTTATCGAAGAATAATTCAGAAACAATATGTCATAGATGTGGAGGTGTGGGGCACTGGTCGCGGATTTGCCGGTCATCAAAATGCTTGGTTCAGCTATATCAGGCATCGTTAAAGAGGGCAGAAAATAATCCAGAGACAAATTTTATCTTTGAGGACAATATTGAGCCCATGCATCTGGATGTAGCTGATTTCTTTAATTTTCCAGAAGTAAATATGAATGTTGATAAGTCCGATAATATTTAAACAATTCTCTTTGTTGTTGTATGTATTAAATATTATGTTTGTATTTTTCTAGATCCATGTAATAAAATAAAAATTTGTATAATAAATTATGTATTAATTATAATATTTACTTTCTTTCTTTGTGAAGAAAATATGGAAATGCCTCAAATCTTGTTTGGATCAATTATAAATCACGAGGATATTTGTGTAATTGATAGTGGAACAACCCATGCTATATTTAAAGACGAGAAATATTTTTCGAATTTACTTAGAAGAAAAGCTAATGTTACTACAATTTCTGGTAATTCAAAAATGATAGAAGGCTTCGGAAGAGCTACTATAATTCTGCCTAAGAGAACAAAAATTGTTATAGAAGACGCACTATTTTCTTTTAAATCCCCAAGAAATTTGTTAAGTTTTAAAGATATCCGCAGAAATGGATATCATGTTGAGACATTGAATGAAATAAATATTGAATATCTTGGTATAACCAAGAGTGTCTCAAGCCAGAAATATATTTTGGAAAAATTATCAACTCTGTCATCTGGCCTATATTATGCAAAAATTAGTGCAATTGAAGCAAATATGATCGTAAACCAGAAGTTTACTGATCCAAATATATTTGTGTTATGGCATAATCGAATAGGTCATCCTGGATCAATAATGATGAGACGAATTCTTGAAAATTCAACTGGACATCCTTTAAAGAACCAGAAGATTCTTACAAATGATGAATTTTCATGTGCTGCTTGTTATCAAGGCAAATTAATTGCCAGGCCATCGACCCTGAAGGTTGGCATCGAATCTCCTGGATTTTTAGAGCGTATACATGGATATATATGTGGACCTATTCATCCACCAAGTGGATTGTTTAGATATTTTATGGTCCTAATAGATGCATCATCTAGATGGTCTCATGTGTGCCTGTTATCATCTCGCAACCTGGCGTTTGCGAAGTTGTTAGCACAAATAAATAGATTGAGAGCGCAATTCCCAGATTATCTAATTAAGGTCATTCGCCTTGATAATGCTGGAGAATTTACATCCCAAGTATTTAATGATTATTGCTTATCAATTGGGATAAAAATTGAACATCCTGTTGCTCATGTTCATACTCAAAATGGCCTTGCAGAGTCATTTATAAAGCGCCTACAATTGATAGCAAGACCTCTACTAATGAAAACAAAATTGTCAATTACTGTTTGGGGTCATGCTATTTTACATGCAGCGGCACTTATACGTCTAAGACCGACACATTATAATAAATACTCTCCGTCATAATTAGTATTTGGTCATGAACCAAATATAGCCCATTTAAGAATTTTTGGTTGTGCAGTATACGTGCCTGTAGCACCACCACAACGTACAAAAATGGGCCCTCAATGAAGGTTGGGCATATATGTTGGGTTTGACTCACCCTCCATAATTCGATACCTTGAACCGTTGACTGGAGATTTATTCACTGCTCGATTTGCAGATTGTCGGTTTGATGAAACAATTTTCTTGCCATTAGGGGAAGAGAAAAAGGAACCCGAAAAAGAAAAGGAAATTGCGTGGAAAGTTTCATCACTATCACATTTTGATCCACGCACCCGCACATGTGAGCAGGAGGTCCAGAAGATCATCCACTTACAGAAAATAGCAAATCAAATGCTAGATGCATTTACTGATTTGAAACGGATAACTAAGTCACATATCCCTGCAGTGAATATACCTATCCGAATTGATGTCCCAAAAGGACCATCTACAAGTATAATAGCTTCTGAATCCCAAACACACCAGAAGCGTGGTAGACCGTTGGGTTCAAAGGATAAAAATCCTAGAAAAAGAAGCGTAAGAAATAATAAAGATGATACTACACACAAACTTCCTGAAGAAGGTCAAGGTTTGAGTAATCCTGATATTCCTGAAGAAATCAGTGAACCCGATACTCAAGTGAATGAAGAACTTTCAATAAGTTCTACCGGTGATGAGATAAATTTAGATCGATCAAAAATTATGGTGGATAATATTTTTGCGTATAATGTTGCAATTAACCTCATGCAAGATAGTGAAAGTCTTGAATCTAAATCCGTCGAAGATTGTCGACATAGATGTGATTGGCCAGAATGGCAAAAGGCAATTTCAATCAGAATTAGACTCACTTGCTAAACGTGAGATTTTTGGACCTGTAGTCCAAACCCCTGAAGGTGTAAAACTAGTTGGCTATAAATGGGTTTTTGTTAGAAAAGGAAATGAGAGAAATGAAATTATAAGATATAAGGCACGCCTTGTTGCACAAGGATTCTCTCAAAGACCCGGAGTCAACTATGAAGAAACATATTCACCAGTTATGGATGGAATAACATTTCGATATCTTATCAGTTTAGCTGTACATAAAAATCTTGAAATACACCTAATGGATGTGGTTACATCTTACCTTTATGGTTCACTTGATAATGAAATTTACATGAAAATCCCAGAAGGATTAAAATTGCCTGAAGCATGTAAAACGTCTCGAGAAGTATACTCAATAAAATTATAAAGATCATTATATGGTCTGAAACAATCAGGGAACATGTGGTATAATCGCCTAAGTGAGTACTTAACAAATGAAGGCTATATTAATGATGTTATTTGTCCATGTGTCTTTATTAAGAAAACGGAATCAGAGTTTGTTATACTCGCTGTTTATGTTGATGACATAAATCTCATTGGAACCTCTGAAGAGGTCCAAAAGGCAATTGAATATCTAAAGAAAGAATTTAAAATGAAAGACCTTGTAAAGACAAAACTTTGTCTAGGTCTGCAAATTGAACATTTAGCAGACGGAGTTTTTGTCCATCAATCTGCCTACACTGAGAAAATCTTAAAAAGATTTTACATGGACAAAGCACATCCATTAAGTACTCCAATGGCTGTTCGATCACTTGAAGTGGAAAAGGATTAGTTTCGACCTCCAGAAGAGGATGAAGAAATCCTTGGTCCTGAAGTACCATATCTCAGTGCTATTGGCGCACTTATGTACCTTGTTAACGCAACTAGGCCTGATATAACATTTTCTGTCAATTTGCTAGCAAGGTATAGTTCATCCCCAACGCGAAGGCATTGGAACGGTATCAAACATATTTTGCGATACCTGAAGGGTACTATTGATATGGGTTTGTTTTATACTAACAAAGGTTGCGCAGACCTTATTGGTTATGCAGATGCAGGTTATTTATCAGACCCACATAAAGCTCGATCTCAGATAGGTTATCTGTTTACACACGGAGGGACTGCTATATCATGGCGATCTACAAAACAGTCCATTGTTGCTACTTCTTCAAATCATGCTGAAATAATAACAATTCATGAAGCAAGTAGAGAATGTGTGTAGTTGAGATCGATGATACAGTTCATCAAAGAAAGATGTGGTCTAGAAAATAATGTTAAAATACCCACAATTATATTCGAAGACAATGCCGCGTGCATAGCACAATTGAAAGGTGGCTTCATAAAAGGAGACAGAATGAAACACATTTCACCAAAATTATTCTTCACACATGATCTTCAGAAGAATGGTGAAATTGATGTACAACAAGTTCGTTCAAGTGATAATCTTGCAGATTTATTCACAAAGGCATTACCAACATCAACCTTTGAGAAGCTAAGGCATAAGGTTGGAATGCGCCGTCTCCAAAATATCAAATAAAGCTTTCATCAGGGGGAGTAAATACGCGTTGCACTCTTTTTTCCTTAACCAAGGTTTTGTCCCACTGGGTTTTCCTGGTAAGGTTTTTAATGAGACAACAATCAAGGCGTATTATTAGATATGTAGACACAACATCAGAATAACTTAGTATATTATTTCTTGTAAAGTATTTTTATGTAAACACATTACACGTGGACATCCAAGGGGGAGTGTTAAGTGGAATATCCACATATTAAGTGGAATGTCCACTACATATTATATTAAAGTGGGGCCCACTAAAAGTGGGAAGCCCACTAATCATTTTTCTTCATTCATTTTTCTATATATACATTGCCATGAATTGGCAATGAAACAACGGTGAAGAACAGATACAACAAAAGTTTTCCTTCTCAGATTTTCCTTTCTTCTCTGTTATATTTCTTCGCCTTATTTTGTTGAATTTAGTTTATTTCATAACATAAATGACCTTTTGATCATTGTTATAACAAATTATATAGCCATATAACTTTATTTTCCTCCGTGTTTTCTGCTTCATCTTCCTCTACTTCACTTCCTAAATTCTTTTCTTCCTTATTTGGTCTTCTTTTAGCCATTAATGATAACTTTCCTTCTTCTTCTTCCTTGTTTATTTGTTGCTTTCCTTCTTCCTTTCTTCCTTTCTTCCTTTCTTCCTTTTTTTTTCTTCCATGTTCAAAGCTTGTTGCTCGATTTTAAAAATCGACGTGCCGTAAATTTGAATCGTTTTGAATGAAAAATATATCAAGACTCAAAAATATTGACAAAGCTCATATCTAAGTTTTAAAATTGTTTAGAGAATATTTGAGTTAATTGGCATTGAGAAAACATCGATCTGCAATGTATACTTAATGTATACTTTAGTGTATTAATAATGTACATAGATTAGAGGTATCAAATGAGCGGAATGGACTGAATTTGGTCAAGTCAATAACCTGCCCAAAAGCTTCTGGTGTCAAATGAGCAGAATGGACTGAATTTGGTCCGGTCAAAATGAATTGAGTTAGTAAATGAGCAGATTATTGACCCACCCAAAAGCTACTTTGGCTGAAATGAGCTAAAATGCAGATTATAACTCAATCCGTGCAATTCTTACTAAATTTTAATTGTTTTATTTGTTCTTTTATAAATTTTTAGTACCTGATAAAATTATTATTATTCTTTATTATGGTTATATATAACATATCAAATAAAAAATGTATTTAAAAAAATATTCTGATAAGATTTTGCATGAGTTAATTTGAAATATATATCAATTCAATTTTTAGTAATTTGAATGGATTGAACTGAAATGGGCTTGTGCTAATAAATGAACCTGCCCAAACATACATGGGTGGATAGTTAATTTTGATTTTGTCGCTTCTAATATAAATACATATATATCTTTGATATATAGTTATACATTATTTATATACGAATATACAATATTAATACATTACATACACACATAACTATCTTGTTGAAAAATATTTTTATTGCCTATACATACATCGCTAGTTTTGACTATATTTTATGTAAATGAAAGTTTAATATTTGACGCAAATAAAATAACTTTATTATATATTTATGAAATTTACCCTAAAAGTTACATCTGAATGCATCAGATTAGGAATGGCAATAACTCAATATGCATATAGAAATTTGTTCTTTCTTTGTTTTGACTTGTTTCTCAGTTTTTCTATAATTTTGTTCTCCAAGAATTTGGTTAGAGATTAGTTTTAATAAAAATATTTGTAGGTATTGAGATAAGAGTTCCTAAAAAAGGTAATTCAATGGTCCTCTAGATCAAATGCTTTATTAATTAGCCAAAATTTCCTCCGTTCTCTTTTACTTGTTATATTTAGATTTGACACATTTATTAAGCAGAATAATGGTCAATATGACTATTTTACCACACTATCTCTATTAATTAATATTTGATTGATAATTTGGGGAATAAATAATTAATGCTAAGGATAAAATATGAGAAAAATAATTATCTTTTCTCAATATATTAAAAATGACAAGTAAAAATAAAAGTCTATTTTTGAAATAACGAATAAGTAAAAATAAATCAAAGGAGTAATACTAGTCTCTTAGATCCGTCTCATTTTATGACTTTCTCATGTGTTACATTGATGATGAATTTCATGTGAAAATTTCACAAATAGCTACTATAAAAATTTTAATAGGCCGAAATAGCTACAGTTTAGATAATTACATTCCGTAACTATAGCTATGACAATTGTTTGTATAATTTGTATATCCGTTTATATAATTTGCTGAGAATACACAAATTTGTTTGTATAAATGCTGGCAATATACAAACAGAGTAAGTATATTCAAATTCTGTATTTATATATTTTAGGAATTTTTCAGAACTTATACAAATCAAAAGTATCAATATTATAATTATATACATGGTAGGGTAAGCATATACAAAATCTGAATTTATTCAATTAGGAAATTTTGAATTTATACAAATAAATTCTGAATGTATATAATTGGAGCTTAATTATACAAATTCTGGATAACTATAGCTATGTATATTAATTATTGGAAAAGATTTGCCGCGAGTGAGAATTAACTTAAACTATAACTATATATATTAATTAACAAGTATATATTTGATAATTTATGTCATTTCCCCATGCAATCACTATTATTTAAGATGATTCAATAAATTAAACTTTAATTAATTCGAAAGCATAAATATGAATGCAAAATTTAGCTTCTAACTTCAAAGTGTATCGATTTTTTTGTGACTCCTAAGTTGACCTTCTATTTTAGTATATCTAATACTTCTTTTTATTTTTACTTGTCATTTATCTTTAAAATAGATTTTCAGTTTTAGTTGCAATTTTTGACATATTAGAAAAAAATAATTATTTTTTATATTTTATCACTAGCATTAAATACTATTCTCTAAATCATTTTACAAGATATAATAATAAACATTAATCAATAAAGATAGTGTGGTAAAAATACTAAATCATGTTAAGTCAAACAATGACAAGTAAAAATATGAACAGGGGAAGTAATACTTTTTCTCTTCATTTTTATCTGTCCACTATTTTTAAAAGTATATTTTGATTTTTACTTGTCAATTTAGCATATCAAAAAAAGATAATTTTTTCCATAATATTAATTATTTATTCCTCAATTTTTCAAGACTTAATATTAAATATCAATTAATAAAGACAGTATGATAAAATAATCATATCAATCATTATTTTCTTAATGAGTGTATAAATCTAAATATGATACGTAAAAATGATCATATGGAGTAATTTTATTATATACAACAACAATAACATATCAGTGACAAAGTAGAGTATGGAGAGAGTAGGGTGTACGTAGATCTTACCACCACCTCGTAAAAGTAGAAAAACTGTTTTCGAAAAACTCTTGGCTCAAGTATATCGATCCCAAATAGAAAAAGAAAAAAACAACAGAAAAAACATAATGATTAATAAAAAAAAGTAGTATAAATTCTATAGGAATGAAATAATAACAATGACAAAATCATATGATAATTAAAATACAATAAATGATATATGATAAAAATTACAAGAGCAAGACTAATCCTACATCAAACATTAAATCTCTCAAGGCAAGACAACACACTATCCGTACTACCCCGCTCAATAATTATATTATATACCTCACAAATGTTATAAATTAAACTAACTTAGCAAAATAAGAAAAGAAAATAGTAAGAGAAAGAGAGAGTTGAGAAGATCTCAATGTGTATTCATTCCATAACACATAAGGCTATTTATAGCCAAATGTGAGTTAAGGAGAAAACTATAATAATAGAAACATAATGATGGTCATTAAGTGATAACATCATTGTGTAGGGAAAAAGAAGAAGAAACGTTTCCTTCATTAGCAGTCTCAATATGATAGCCATTTTGACGAATAACCTTGAAACTTAATGAGTTTCTTTGAGACTTACTACAATACAAAGTTTTATTAATAGCCAATATTGTTCCCCCAGATAGTGATAAGGCTAGTCTTCCAGAGCCCTCAATAATTTTTTTACTACTGGATATTGTATTAACATTGACCCTTTTCATAACCAAATGAGAGAAATATTTCTTTTTTTTAATATAGTGTGCGTTGTAGCACTATCCAAAATTCACATATCTCCATTACTCATTTCGGATTCAATTGAAGACTGAAAAATTTATTTATCTTCATAAAATAAAAATACATTATAAGAGATAAAATAAGTAACAATATTGCTTGAAAACATAAGTCCTCCTTTTTTTCCCTTTAAATAAATAAACGTATAAACATGATAATCAAAGGTAAATAAAAACGACAACATATTGTAAATCATACAATAAAATTAAACATCAATTATGATTCCTAAAGAAGTCTTCAACCTCCAAATGAGTAATATCATTGAGGTCATTAAAATCGTCATCCTTTAAAGCCAAATTCACTTCAATATTATTATTGTATACTTGCGAAAGTCCTGCCTTAACATTATTTTCAAATGTCAAGTGTGACTCTATCCGAGGATTAGAAGAAGAGGCACCACCTTTATTTGTCTTTCTTTTGAAGAAATTTTGATAAAGCCTAATAAAATGCTCAGGCGTCCGACATTTATTTTTCCAGTGGCCTTTCATGCCACAACGATGACAGTTACTTCTTGAAGGACCACTTTGAGAACTCATATTGTTCACTACGACGATTATTATATCGTCTTCTGTCATTGCCGCGTCCATGCACATTATTGTGGCCTTGATTTTTATTTTATTTTCTTTCAGACTGGTCATGTGCTTCTACCACATTTGCTTCCGGTAATGGAGCAGTTCCAGTGAGACGAGTTTCATAATTTTTCATTAAAAGAGCATTATGTTGCTCAGCTATCAGAAAGCATAAGATCAATTTAGAGTATTTCTGAAAAACCTTTTTCACGGTATTGCTATTGTAATATCACATTATAGGCATGAAAAGTAGTTAGTGTCTTTTCCAACATATCCTCATCATTTATAGTTTTCCCACATAATTTCAATTGAGAAGTTATTCTAAATACAACAGAACTATACTCAATTACAGTTTTAAAATCTTGAAATCATAAGTGCATCCACTCATAACGAGCCCTTGAAAATACCATTGCCCTAAGGTGGTTATATGTCACGACCTAACCCCGTGGGCCATGACTAGTGTCCGAATTGGACACTCGTATACACACTTATTATCTATAGTCAATCAGCAATTAAACATGATATAGAATTTATACGGACAACACATCGTCTCAAATTATCACTTATATATATACCAAAATCAACTATCCCGTGGGGAGTCTTAATTATCAAAAATACGATAACATAATACGTAAGTCGATAAGGCTTTCACTCCGAATGTAAACGTCCAAAAACATAATCCATACTAGTACACTGAATAACATCTATACACAACCCACTCATGTGTCTATAGACCTCTAAGAGGATTAACAATAGCATATGACGGGACAGGGCCTCGTCGTACCCTTAAATACGCAAATATATACATTATAAGGATTAGTACCAAAAATTTAGGCTCCGAGACAATGGAGCACTTTAAACTCGTTGAGTAGAATCCTAAGCTGGCGGCTCTCCAAAATGAGTATCTATACTTGCGGGCATAAAACGCAGCCCCCCGAAGAAAGGGGGTCAGTACGATATATGTACTGAGTATATAAGCATAAAATACAATAAGAAACATCATAGCTAAAGTAGAGATTTCCCGAGACAAGTATGATACTCAAGAAGACACTGTTCCTGTACCTTATGAAATAAAGTCATGCATGCTTATATCATATATCATATCCGGCCCTTTAGGGACTCGGTGAATCTGTCGTATACATACATATCATATTCAGCCCATCATGGCCTCATGTCATATCATATATATATATATACCGTACCCGATCCTCTAGTGAAGAACTCGGTGAATTATGCAGTGAAACTGTGCACGAATACATACCCAGCCCGGGGATCGGTGAAAGTGTTACATTCCGTATTTTTGCATCTTGAATTATTCGTAAGCTAACGGTTATAAATTCAAGGACTTTTAATTTTGAATTTTAAAAGGACATGATTTGTTGTAGATGTCAAGTTATATGAATAATTTATGTGAAGTAAAATACATCTCAAGAAGGACCCTTGAGCCAAATTAAAATAGAAGCCATCAGATATGTTTTTCTTAAAGTCACGTTTCGGGTAAGCTGACTTCGGGAGGCCATAACCTCTTTAGAATTTGGGAAAACTCTCAAAATGAAAGTTGTAGATAATGGAAATATCTTTCCAACCATAGGTCGTGGGATGAAATAAGATATCGGAGTAATAAGATATAGACATTTTAATTCTGACAGGCCAAACTAAATAGTGGATTCGGCCCAACCCAATTCTAATTCGGGTCAGGCCCAATGCCCACGAAATTAAATCTAATTTTTTTATATCTATTCCTTCATACTTTAGACCAAGACAATTCTGGAAATTTCCAGAGAGAGAGAGAAAGGGAGTTCTTGAGAGAAATATCAAATACGACCAAAATTTGAGTCCCGAAATCCGAAGCTCATGAAGAGAAAATTGTTGTACGTCGCGTTAGCTTCAATTTGAGGTAGATATCAATCAATAAGGAGAATATTCAATGTGGTCTCTGCAAATTTAAGATAATATTAAAGTCTTCTTTTCAATGTTAACAAGTTTAGTAAGAGTTTTAACGGATTAGAACGGAGAAAATAGTGTTATAAACTCGTTTGATGATTTGTTGAGACTTATGGATTAAAGGGTTGTTTTAGGTAGCTTAAATAGATGGAATTAGCTTAGTAATAATGTATAATAATGGTTGATATTGTTTTGATGTTGTTGACGAGTTGTTGTTCTTGAATTTGGAAGAATAAGGTATATGAAGATTATGAATGTTCAAATCCGTTTTTGGAATTGTATAGCTGGTAGTAATTCTAGAATATCTCATTGTGTAGACCTACGATTTTAGATATTAAATATGTTTTGGAAAGCTAATACACGTACCTACAACTCTTATGTTTATGTTGTAGTCGATATCTGCTGTTATTATGTCGAAAAATGAGAATGAATCATAAGCAAAATTCTGTCCAGATTCTGGTTTGAAAAATCTCTCATGTATAGCTGTTAGTGTTTTGATGATATCGCTTTGTAGAAAATGAGTTTTGAGTTGATTTCTTTTTCATTGGAAACTTAAGACAGAGATCTAAACATTTCACGAAGGTCATAAAGTCCAGTTTTACTGTTTTTATTTTCAAAATTTAGATACAACTTGAGGTACTCGGCTTTCCGAATTTACTGCTTTGGTAACATGAGTTGGGTGGAAATATTCTAGGCTTATTGTCAATAATAAATCTTATTTTGTGTCAATATTTTGGATTGTTGATGTTGCTTAATGATTATATGGCTGGTTTGAAAGTGGGAAAAGTGAGCGGTATAGAGAAGGTGCTGTCCAATTTTTTTTAGAAATAACCTACTAACGATAGAGTACGTTTTATTCTTCTTCATAGCTTAACCATAGTGCTTAACATTTTAATATAGGTTGAGACAATATTGAACAGCATATACGTGTAAAAACTAAAGGTATGTAAAGTTAATATTTTCTTCTTTTGGCATGATCAATGTGAAACGAACGAATGACGTATGCTTAAATTCCAAAGAAACTCTTATTCGTAGATACACTCGGATGGCTAACGTTCTTGATTTTCAGAATTTATATTGTTATGTCTTGACTCATGTGTATGATTCCATCCATCCTCGTTGGTATAACTCATGTTGTGATATAATTTATATTTTAGTATAATCCATAATTGGTGTAATTCATAATGACTATTGTCTTGGTTGTCAAATGATGGACTGTTTTAGTTATTCCATTAAGTCTCCGATAATGATCAAATTACACAAGGTTGCAAATGATATCCTATTCGTGCATATTGTTATGGTATTATTCACCGAGTCCTACGATAGGCCGGGTATGTTATCATGTATGGATTCCGTTATATTATTCATCGAGTCACTTACTAGAGGGTCGGGTACGTGATATGATAATATGATGTTAGGATGATATGACAATATAATTATGGCATTGAGTCCCATAATGGGACAGGTACGGTATCAGTGTACACTACTCTATTCACCGAGCCCCTTGCTAAAGGGCCGGGTATGGTATATATATACATATAATGATATATTGATATAATTGTGACACCGAGTCCCATAACGGGCCGGGTATGATATATGCTGATGATATGTATGTCTTCATTTCATAAGACACAGGTACAGTGATTAGCTCCTGAATATTTATTGCAGATGTGATCTCCTTTACGGTATTTTATGCTTTATATACTCGGTACATAGTTCGTACTGACCCCCTTTCTTCGGGGGGCTGCATTTCATGCCCGCAGGTACAAATACTCATTTTGGAGAGCCGCCAGCTTAGGATTCTACTCAACGGGTTTGAAGTGCTCCATTGTCTCAGAGCCTGAACTTTGGGTACTAATCCTTATAATGTATATATTTGTGTATTTAGGGGTACGACGGGGCCCTATCCCATCATATGCTATTGTTAATCCTCTTAGAGGTCTATAGACACATGAGTGGGTTGTATATAGATGTTGTCCGGTGTACTAGTATGACTTATATTTTTGGACGTTTACATTCGGAGTGGAAGCCTTGTCGGCTTATATATTATATTATTTTATTTTTGACAATTAAGACTCTCCAAGAAATAGGTGATTTTGGTATATATATAAGTGAAAGTTTGAGACGATGTGCTACCCATATAAATCCTATATCATGTTTAATTGCCGATTGACTATAGATAATAGGTGTGTATACGAGGGTCCAATTTAGACACTAGTCATGGGGCTAGGTCATGACAGAAAGATACATTAAGGCATGCACGAGTAGAGTAGTGGGTAACCATATGTATTTAAATCATCATTTGAGAATCAATAGAATATTTCAAATGAACAATCATTTGAAAATCAAGACAATATTCAATTCAAGTAACCTCCGATTGACATTATAAATTATTCCAAATATGAATTATACAGAAGTATGATTTATACTAAAATACGACTTATACCAACTTGGATGGTTGGAATCATACATATGAGTCAATACATAACGATATAAATTTTGAAAATTAAGAACATTCGCCATCCTAGTATATCTAGGAATAAGAGCTTCGTTGGAATTTTATACATCCGTCGTCCATTTATTTCATAAGATCATGCCAAAAGAAAGAAAGGTTAGCTTTACATACCTTTAGCGTTTATACGAATATGTTGCCCAATATTTTCTCAACCTATATTAAAACATTAAGCACTATGGTTAAGCTATAGACATGAATAAAACGTATTCTACCGTTACTAGGTTATTTCTAAAAAAAATTGGACAACACCTCCCCTATACCGCTCACTTTTCCCACTTTCAAATCAGTCATATAATCATTAAGCAATATCAACAATCCAAAATATTGACATAAAACAAAATTTATTATTGACAATAAGCCTAGAATGTTGCCACCCGAATTATGTTACCAAAACAGGAAGTTCGGAAAACCGAGTACCTCAAGTTGTGTCCATATTTTGAAATTGAAAACGGTAAAACTGGACTTAATGACCTTCATGAAACTTTTAGATCTATGTCTTAAGTTTTCAACTCAAAAGAAATTAATTCAAAACTCATTTTGTACAAAAAGATATCATCAAAACACTAACAACTATACATGAGAGATTTTTTTCAATCCAGAATCTGGAGAAAATTTATCTCATGATTCATCCCTTTTTTTCGACATCAAAACAGTAGATATAGACTACAACATAAACTTAAGAGTTGTAGGTACGTGTATTAGCTTTCGAAAAAATATTTAATATCTAAAATCAAATATCTACACAATGAGATATTCCAGAATTACTACCAGCTATACAATCCCAAAAATGGATTTGAACACTCACAATCTTCATACACCTTTTCCCTCCAAATTCAAGAGCAACAACTTATCAAAAACATCAAAATAGTATCAACCATTATTATACATCATTAATAAGTTAATTCCATCAATTTAAGCTACCTAAAACAACCCTTTGACCCATAAATCTCAACAAATCATCAAACTAGTTTATAACACTATTTTCTCTGTTCTAATCCGTTAAAACTTTAACTAAACTTGTTAACAATGAAAAAAGGACTTTAATATTACCTCAAGTGTGCAACAAACAAATTAAATCTTCTCCTTATTGGCTGATATCAAGCTCAAATTAAAGCCAACGCGACGTACAATAATTTTCTCTTCATGAGCTTCGGATTTCGGAACTCAAATTTTGGTCGGATTGAGATTTTCTCTCAAGAACTTCCTCTCTCTCTTTCTGGAAATTTATGGATGTTTGATTATTTGAAGATGAAGATAGAAACTTAAACAAATCCCTTAAGGATGTGGTTATTGGGCCTGACCTGAGTTAGAATTGGGTTGGGCCGAATCTACTATCCAGCTTGACCCCTGTGTCTTAAAACATGCATATCTCCTTATTCCGATGTCACCTCCAGACCCACGACCTATGGTTGGAAACATATTTCAATTTTCTACAACTTTCATTTTGAGGGTGTTTCCAAATTACCAAATTATAAAGGGGTTATGGCCTCCCAAAGTCAGCTTACCCGAAACATGACTTTAAGAAAAAAATATTTGATGGCTTCTATTTTGATTTGGCTCAAGGGTACTTCTTGAGATGTCTTTTACTTCACATAAATTATCCATATAACTAGTCATTTACAACAAATCATGTCATTTTAAAATTCAAAATAAAAAGTCTTTGAATTTATATCCGTTAGCTCACGAATAGTCCAAGAAGCAAAAATACGGAATATAACATTATACCTCCCTTTTAAACCTTTCTACAATTCAAGTGGATCTTTCACTGTCAAGTATTCAACCTTCAGGCTTTCATCCAGATGATGACGAAGGAAAATCATAGCCTTCGCTTTATTCTGACTTGATGGTTCATTTCCTTCGATTATAGCATCACCAAGACCCTTAGCCGTAAGGTGAATTTCGGCATCAAGTACCCATGACAAATAATTTTTGCCAGAAATATCAAGTGTCATGAACTCTAATTTTGACAAGTTTGACATGATGAAAACTATTATAAACATATTTAAATTAGATTAAACTAATAAAATTTTAACTATTGAAATTTAAGATTAACTTATATGATATTTTAATAATAAACTTTATTTTCATTAATTAATAAAGTCTACTACCACCTTATATTATATGAATAAGTGCATTAAATTTCAAGAAAATATATCTCAAACTCCATGTCATTTAATCAATATGTCTCTGATATTAATAATCGACCTTTCATTTTATTTATCTTTTATACTTGTCATAACAGTTTGTTGTTATGTATAATTGGATATCCTTTTTCGCAATAATGCAAGGGAAAGGCGGCCATGCAACAACAACACATAAAATAAGGGACCCAATTTTGACAATTCTTGCACTCCAGCAACTTGTTTATTCAGAAACTGATCCTTTAGAGCCTAGTGTCATGACCCGTCACTTGATCATGAAGACGGGGGAAAGATCTAGAGTCTTGGAGAGGTTAATAGAAAGCTCTAGAATATCCAAGAGAATTCTAGAAGAAGGTAGAGGAATCTAGAGTCTTGGAGAGGTTAATAGAAGGCTCTAGAATAATAATAAAAAATGGCAGTCCGGTGCACTAAAGCTCCCGCTATGCGCGGGGTCCGGGGAAGGGCCTAACCACAAGGGTCTATTGTACGCAGTCTTGCCTTACATTTCTGCCAGAGGCTGTTTCCAAGGCTAGAATGTTCAAGAGAAATCTTGAAGAAGGTAGAAGAACCTAGAGTCTTGGAGAGGTTAGTGGAAGACTCTAGATTCTTGTAGAAGCTTGTAGAGAAGTCTTGAAAAACTTGAAATTCTCTAGAGTGTAAAGAGAGTTCTAGAGTAGGGACTTCTTTGTAAATATGGGAGGACTTGTATAGTAATTTTTATTTACACTTAAGCCCCTTAGGAGTAGTATAAATAAAAGGGGCCATTCATTTGTAAACCATCCAGAAATCAAGCAAATAAGCATTCTTCCAAAGCAATATAAAAGCCTTCTTCATAAAAGCTCTCTTGTCTTTCTTGCAATCTAGCATTCCCTTAGCGATCTAGTCTTAAAGGCTTACTTGAGCTTACAAGATCGTGAAAGATTCATGAGTAAGTTGTCAAATGCCGCACGGAGGTCTTAGTTGAAGTCTAAATCCGTGACACTAGGGTATTTGTCAGTTGTTCGAACAATTAAAATATAATTTGCTTTTTGTTCAGAATCCTAATTCCAAGTAGAAGGATGTAAATATTTCTGTTGATTTGTAATACATGCAGTATACAATAAATCATCCATTCAAAAATATTAAGATGAAGATAACTTCACATACCTTATACGAGATTTCGTGCTGAAAATATGTTATAAATTAAATTAACTTAGTAAAATAAGAAAGGAAGATAGTAAGAGAAAGAAAGTTGAAAAGATCTCAATGTGTATTTATTCCATAACATATAAGGCTATTTATAGCTAAATATGAATTAAGGAGAAAACTATAATAATAGAAACACAATGATGCCATTAGGTGATAACATAAAAAATAAATAAAAAATATTAGTGTACAGGGAAAAGTAATAACAACAACAAATATATTATATCATTTTCACCTTCAAACCAAACTGACACCACTTCAATAGTACAAACTGTCGAAACATTATTTTAACATATTTTCTGAATCAATTCATCAATCAAATTGGTGAAAAAATTGATTTTTTTAATCAAAATTCATCATTCAGATTTAAATCCAACATTTATATTTCTGCAAAACCCTAACAACACTATCAATTCTTCAATGGCGAATTCTCTCAGAAAACCGGCAGTATTAGACCCGATGTACTACCCTATCATCGCTTTACTCATCACACTTATCGCCTGTGTTGAACTTTCCTACGCCGTCACCGCCGTCGACGTTTACCGGCTTGTTCAATATGATATCTCCGGTGTACCTTTCGGTTCTCGGCTAGCTTCTCTTAATCATCACGCAGGCTCATCGATTTTTGGTTCTGGCTCTAGTTCTGATCTCTCCCGTACGGTTCTCATTCTTCCCGTTCGTGAATTGAACCTTACTCTCATTACAGGTTCGGTTCCGATAACTGCAGTCAAAGTTTTCATTTTCGTTTTGAACTAGCTTGAATTAAAGCTTAATTGTTGCTACGATTATGTTAGGTTCAGGTGAGGATATGTGTGAGATTTAGAGAATCTCACTCTCAGTGATGATTCTGAACTTCATTTTCATTTAAAGATTTGTTATTCAGACTAGGTAATAATAATTACTTGGGATTAGTGGAGATGCGCACAAGCTGGTCCGGACATCTCAGATTATAGAAAAGTTAGTTGGGATTAAAGTTTAGTCGTTGTGCTGCTTATGTTAGGTTCAGGTGAGGATATGCGTGAGATTTGGAGATACTCACTCTCAGTGATGATTCTGAGCTTCATTTTCATTTAAAGATTTGTTATTTCGACTAGCTGATAGTAATTAGTTTGGATTAGTGGAGATGCGCACAAGCTGGTCCGGACACTCCAGTTATAGAAAAGTTAGTTGGGATTAAAATTTATTTGTTGTGCTGCTTATGTTAGGTTCAGGTCAGGATATGTGTGAGATTTGGAGAATCTCACTCTCAGTGATGATTCTGAACTTCATTTTCATTTAAAGATTTTGTATTTCGACTAGGTGATAATAATTAGTTTGGATTAGTGGAGATGCGCACAAGCTGGTCTGGACACTCCAGTTATAGAAAAGTTAGTTGGGATTAAAGTTTAGTCGTTGTGCTGCTTATGTTAGGTTCAGGTGAGGATATGTGTGAGATTTGGAGAATCTCACTCTCAGTGATGATTCTGAATTTCATTTTGATTTAAAGATTTAGTTGGGATTTGTGGAGATGTGCATAGGCTGGTCCAGGATCTCCAGTTATAGAAAAGTTAGTTGGGATTAAAGTTTGGTCATTGTGCTGCTTATGTTAGGTTTGGTAGGATTTAGTGTGAGATTTTGGAGAAGCTCACTCTCAGTAATGATTCTGCATTTCATTTTCATTTAAAGATTTGTTATTTCGACTAGATGATACTAATTAGTTGGGATTAGTGGAGAATACACACAAGTTGGTACAGACATTCCGGTTATAGAAAAGTTAGTTGGGATTAAAGTTCAGTCATTGTGCTGCTTATGTTAGGTCTGATAGAATTTAGTGTGAGATTTTGGAGAAGGCCACTCTCACTAAAAGGTGCGACTTCATTTATTGCTTTGAAGTGTTATTTTCATCTCAAATGTTTTTTCAACTAGGAAATACGAGTCATTGGATTAAAGGTTAGTTTATTACTTACACTAAGAGAGTCCCGATTTGCCTTAAAAGATACACATTGTTATTAGAAGTCATTCCTTTGTTGCTTAAAGCGCTTAAGCAATCCAAGCGAGGGGTTATCATTGATAAAGCCATGCACTTTCAAATAATATATCACAAAGTTATCGAACAGAAAAAGCAGTGGTTCTTTGAGTCTCAACTTTGATGAATTGGAATGTTGACATTATTATATATTGAATGCTGAGATTAGTTCATCTAATGGCAATTTTGATTATTATTATACTAAATTCATGTATGATTGACATTTGTTAATTTTACATGAATAGTGTGCTTGACTTCTAACATGTTGCTTCAAATTCCACAAACCATGTTGCTTTCTTTTCACTTATCCCTTTTAAAAACATCGTACTTACCATGACTTACTGTTTTAGAATTTCATTATTGTCAGGTATATTTGGTTTTTCAACTAGGCAAAACTAAATAGTTGGGGTTAAAGCTAGGTTTGTTAGTCTACTTACATTAGGTGCGAATAGGGATAACTTTGAGTTAGGAAACCTCATTCTCATTGAAAATGCGGTTTAGTTTACTTCTTCTGAATTTCATTTTTATCTTGAATTTCTTGCTTTCTTTTTTAACTAGGTGACACAGACTCGCTTGATAAAAAAATATTAGGTGATACAGACTCGTTGGGTATAAGGAGTAGTTTGTTGTTACACTTATTGGCGATGAAAGTTGGCATAGAAACCAGCAAGTGAAGTAATGGATTCTTTGAATAAAGAATCTGATGTTGACAACTTGTTGTTACACTTATTGGCGATGAAAGTTGGTATAGAAACCAGCAAGTGAAGTAATGAATTCTTTGAATAAAGAATCTGATGTTGTCAGTGTTGTTAAAGGTGCGCTTAAAGCACGTTTAAGCCCTAAAGCGAGGTTCAAAATGTGTTGAGCGTTCCGCGTCGCTTAATGTGTGTTTCTGGATCATCATCAAGGTTCTAAGACATACTTTTCCTTGCCAATGAGCCTCTTCTGAAGAAGCGATACTAAAAAGTTGATCTTTCACTTTATCCTAAATTTTTTTCAATTTCTTTGTTCATATATTTGTCATTCATGCTTATAATTATTAATCTTGGACTAAACATATATATTTGATTTTTTTATCCCTTGGAGCTATATTTCATTGAAGCCCATGCTTTGTTTGTACTTAAAGCCCCAACAGACCGTAGAGATGCTTTTTGCTTTTGATAACACTGGATGTTGTTGTTTGTCTTTTTCTTTGATGATTTTGCATTATACTCATAAAAATATCTTTGCTGTTGTTATGATTTTTTGGTTGTGAACTATGCACATGCCCACCTATAGGAGAACATTTGAACAAGTGCCCTCGGAATTATAACTGAAAGGCTAAATGCTCAACTCAATCTATTGAGTCAGCTTCAATGCAATGGAATGTAGCAGCCTACGGAATAATCCCTAGGGAATCTTCTGAAGTTTCGAACAATAGTCAAGAAATTTGTTCTCTTTGAATTTTGTAATCTATGTTCATGAACATTCTGTAATCAATTCTGTCATGTGCCAAATATAGGAGCTCTAATACTGATTACTGTTTTCCGGAAGGTAATGGGACTATCCACTTGTAGGTAAGAAATATGGTCAGACTATAGATTATGTCACTCTTGACAACAGAGGGATAACATAGTGGTAAGGATACCCTCCGCTTCAAACAATTAGGTTGGTGGTTCGTGTACAAAGGAAGCATAAGTGGAAAGGCCACCTCTTGGTTACGACGGTGTGGAAGGTGGTGTTTCCATATAACAATTTTTTTTTTCCAGATTTGATTACTTTTCTAGCGCGCTTCTTGCTTGAGACATTACTGACCTTGTTTGTGATGATCATGTTAAAGGACGATTCTCTGTTCCTCATGCAATATGCAGTTAGATTGTCTCTTCTGATGGGCTTGCCCTCCCTATTGGCTCTTATTGCAGAATATATTGAACAGAAAAAGCTATTAGGGGGTTTGCTGCTTTTACTCCCCCCAAAATTTAGTCCAGAAAATATAGACAGCACATTTGGTGCTGATAAGGATATTGACAGCTTGAGGAACAAATTGGTCGAGTTGGAATGGCTGCTTACACATTCTAATATTCCTGTGAGTGCAATTAATCTCCATGCTGTTTTGTTCTTTTGGCCGAGGGTCTTTCGGAAACAGCCTCTCTACCTCCTCGAGGTAGTGGTAAGGTCTGCGTACTCTCTACCCTCCCCAGACCCCACTTAGTGGGATTTCACGGGGTATGTTGTTGTTGTTGTTATTGTTGCTGTTTTGTTCTTTTGGAATATCTTTCTGTTACAATGCATAGTGTGCACGAGCACATGGTTCATCATGTTACATGAGTTTTATTTGTCTAGTGCTTGTTGGGATGGATGATCTTACTTGAATTAATTAATTTTTTACTAAATCATTTGTTTAGTCGTACTTGATGTTTGGTTACTCCTTGTCAAAAGCTTGATCCTTGGTTACTGCATGGAAAACTCGATCTCATTATCTCGTAACCAACTATTAGTGCCATAAAATCCATTATTCTTAAATGATAATTTGTTCCCTACAATCACTTTTTGTCGAATAATATGACAATTTATATAATCTAGACTCATTACTGTAATTCCCTAATTGGTAGAAGAAAATGCTGAAAGATTGATTCGGTTAGCTTCTAAAGAAGGAAAAAGAGTTTAATCAAGGAGGAGCATGGAGATGTCTGCAGGCTGTTTCAGAGCTGAATGGAGGGAAATGTCTTTTCTGTTTATCTTTTGGAAATTGCCTTTGAAGTTCCCTTTGCAGGATAAGATGAAATTAAACAATAAACATTTTTTGTTAAAGTGGCAGCCCTTGAGTCCAATCTTTCTATCATTTGCAAACTGGTTCGTCCTTCCCCAGAGTGATGAGGAGCAATTTGAGCTAGTTTAGTTGCTATATTGACATATGTGAGCTATGAGTGTGTAGTGCACATTAAATTCAGTGGTGAGATCTCTCCAAAGAAATTTTAAAATTAGTACTAGTCTCTTTTTCCCTTGAGATAGTTTTTATCACCTGTCTTTGCTTAATGAGGGTACTGACATTGCCTTACTTCGGTTGTTTGAATGAGACTTCCAGTTTATGTGCATATCCTTCATCTTGAATTTTTGTCATTTTTTTACCGTCTATAACAAAATAGTGAATTTTCAACCTTCTGAAATTCTGTTTCAGTATCCTGTATATTTTGCTTTCGAGGATGATAATATCAATGCTATATTAGCTGAAGTTAAGAGAAATGATGCTAGTGGTCAACCTGCAACAGCTACTACAGGCGGGTAAGTTGAAATGTCATTTTTGTTTTCGAGAGAAGAGTTGCCTCTTTCGTTTGGCTTATGTATGCCATAACATTAAAAGATTATAATGTATTCTAGAGATCTCTTGACATAGTCTGGACAAAATTCTTCTAGTATAGAAATGCTTGTGCACTTCTTAAGTCATCTTTAATCATATTATCAAACAGTTAAAGATTCCATTCAAATTTATATTAATCCCATTTAGTAATTTCTTTTGTCAAAGTAAGTGTTACTTTGTGCTACTTGACTCTGTTGGTGCAGCATGGATACAGGCTCTGGTTTGAGTTGCATATTATTTGTATAGTAGGGTTTAAGTTAAAAATTGAAGAATGTATACAATCTCGTTGTGGAAGACAAGACACTACTTGATGTGTACTTTTTGTTGTATCTGAATTCTTGCATAGTGTTAGCAGTTTTTATATTATTATTTTTTCGACTGTATCAAAGATTTATGATGTCCGACATGGAAAATGTATCTAATGACATGGGGCCGAACAAGTTTTTGGGACTTGAGTTATCCTTTCTGATATTGGATGTCAATATGAATTTGGAAATTTGCACTTCTTGTTTCCTTTTTTCCCTTTTTGGGATAAATGTCCTGCAAATGATTCAATAACACACATGTCTACAGCTACAAGCTTGTTGTTGCTGCCTCAGATCCCAAGAGAATTGCATCCCCCAACCTTGCAAATATTCAGGTTCTAGTTCACGCTCTTTCTTAAAACTAGAAGCAGATGGATTTACTATAATTCTTAAATTGTTGTTTGTTCTAGGAATGTTGATTTGACTTAATTGCCTAAAGTGTTAGTTCTAAATTGCTTCACATACAACCTTTTTCATCCATCTCAAAAAACTCGATCTGTTTTTATAAATAACAATTTTATCTCGCTTCAACAATGCATATACATTTATTAAAACAAATTAATACAAACTAATACTACATTTGGATCATTTAAAATTTGATTTGACATTTTTCAACTAACTACTACTTTAATTGATGCACATAGTAGATCGTCTGCTATGAGACAGAGGTAATAATATCGTAGATAGCTAAGCTTGTAACTTTTTCGGTTTGTCCTATGCTCTTGTCAATTGTTTTCTCCATCAATCCTTTTAAGCTAGAAATTGTTGTCATTTCTTATGAGATGTTATGGGACTTAGGATAATTTGAGGTGACAACTTTTGTGGTTGTCAAACTATCAAAGTACCAATTTATGTACAACTGTCACTTGCCTTATTACAATTAGCATTTGATGGAACTAAGGGGTCGTTTGGTGTAAAACATAAAGTTAGTTAATCCTGGGATAAATTTTGAGTAACCTTTAGGGGTCGTTTGGTTTGAATACAAGTTATGATGGGATTAGTTATGATGTGATAAGTTATGCGAAGATTAGTTATGATGAGATAAGTTATGCTGAGATTATTTCTTATTGATTGTTTGGTTTGTGTTGTATTCAAAATAATATGCATTGAATAAATTTTACGAACAAGTTGTTGTTTTTACAAAAATACCCTTCACTTTATTTAGTTTTTTATATTTTCTTTGCAAGCTTTAGTTTTTCATTCTTAAAAATAAAACTTTTATTTTATTTAGCTTAAATATTTTTGTGTGTGCATTCCCATGATGGTACCGTATAAATTTTAAAATAAAACTTTCATCTTATTTAGCTTAAAAATAGAACTCCCATCTTAAATTTGTTAAAGTAAAAGAGGATTTATTATTTATATCACTTCACTTAAGCACATATCACTCATAAATTAAAATATTAAAGTTTTCATTTTAATTGATATATAAAATACAAGCATTTAAGTGACTAAAAGAATATATAATTAAAAATATGTAATTTAGTAGTAGAGAAATCAAAATATAAATAAATATAAGAATTAGTCAAATAAATTAATAAATAAAAATTATATTTATGTAGTGTAGTTTTTTAATAGAAAAATATGAAAAAGAGTAGTGAAAGTTGTGAATGTTATTGTGCATGGTATTAAAATAATATGAATATACATGAATGTGAAAAGTGGTGTATAAAAATGGTTTAAAGGGATATCTTTGTCATTTTCCCTATTTTACCTCGGGATTACTATACTAGGAGGGATAACTTATCACGATACTAATTATTAATCTCGGGATAAGTTATTCCGGACTTGCCAACCAAAAAACAAATTAAGTGACACCATAATTTCATCCCGGGACTATGTGGTGTTATCCCTATCTTTGGGTGGAATATTAATCTTCGGATAATTTATCCCGGGATAAAATAGGTAAAATGACAAAGATACCTCTTTTGAACCCTTTTTATATATCACTTTTCAGATTCATGTATATTCACATTATTTTTATGTCCATGTATAATAACATTCACAATCCTCGCTACTTATTTTTATGAAAATTTTCCATATTTTTCAATTAAAAAATTGCACTATATAAATATAATTTTTATTTATGAATTTATTTGACTAAATCTTATGTTTATTTATATTTTGATTTCTCTACAACTAAATTACATATTTTTAATATTATATATTCTTTTACTCACTTGAAAGTTTGTATTTTATATATCAATTAAAAAGAAGATAACTTTCATATTTTACTATTTAAGAGTGATATGTGCTTAAATGAAGTGATATAAATAATAAATACTCTTTTTCTTTAACAAACATAAGATGGAAGTTATATTTTTAAGCTAAATAAGGTGAGAGTTTTATTTTTAAGAAAGAATAACTAAAGTTTGTACTCTTCGGGGTGACCCGGTAATTTGGGCTTGAGAATTCCATGTTGGAGGTTTCAAGTTCGAAATCCTTTGCTAGCGAAAGCAAAGGGTTTGCCTTCTGGGTCGAGCTCGTCGCACCGGACTTGCCTAGTGCAGGTTACCTCTCCTGTGTGGTTTGCGAGCTGCTCACCAAAGGGTAGTGGCTATAGATTTTCTAAAATAAATAACTAAGCTTGCAAAGAACATATAAAAAGCTAAATAAAGAAAGGGTATTTTTGTATGCTGGGATTAGTTATGATGGATAAGTTATGTTGGGATTATTTCTTATTGACTGTTTGGTTTATTATATTCAAAATAACATGCATTGAAACAACTTGTTCTTAAAGTTTATGCAATGCATGTTATTTTGAATACAATAAACCAAACAGTCAATAAGAAATAATCCAACATAACTTATCCATCATAACTAATCCCATCATAACTTGTATTCAAACCAAACGACCCCTAAAGGTTTAAAATTGAGTTTTCCTTGGGGGCTACATACAGTTCCCTTTAGTTTGCCCTTTCTTTAACCCCTCCCTAGGAGCTCCCACCTTTTGTCCCTTTAATTTCTCCTTCATTATTGTTATATTCTTTATTTTGTACGCTCAGAATTTCATTATTGTTATATTCTTTATTTTGTACGCTCAGAATTTCTTTTTGAATATTTATGTGTACTTATGTATTTTCTTTTTTCTGTACTTTGATTTTGATATAATAGTTAAAAGAAAATCAATCAGTACTTGTCACTGTTTTGTTAACTTCTATAGCTATTCAGACCAGCTTAGTATATTGAATTATTTTGTTCATCTTATTTTAGTTGTAAAATCATTTTAGGTGTAAGGCATTCTCTATCATTTCCTTATTTTTATACCTTACTTTTTCACTTATACTTTTGTTTGGTATGATTATGGCATGACACACTACACTGGGTATGTTGTTGTATGGCACAAACGAAAATGGAGAAACATGATCAATGAAGATTCATATAGCCGACCCAACTTGTTTGGGACTGAGGCGTGGTAGTAATAGTTTTTATGAATCTCTATGCACTTAACTGTACTTGTTTCTATACATGCTTTTCCTTATAATGTAGTCAGGTGAATCAATTCAGTAATTGAAACTCTTCTTTTACTTTTAATAGTTAGTCGAATCAAGGTTAATACATTGAATTACTTTTTTCTTATTCTAGTGATGAAATCAATTTAAGTATATATGGATGCATTTCCTTATCGTACTGACTCGAAATTTTTTCTGTTTCGTTTTGCCACAATCCTATTGTTTATGCAGATTAATTTTTAAAAATAATGGGCAGGGCATGGCTTAATAGATAGTTTAAATAATCAATGTGGTAGACTGTTATCTGAAAGTTCATTTATTAGTACTTCTGTTAAACGTCAGGGATGGTTACCAGGGCTTAAAGTTGATGGAGACTCGAATCAACTACCAACTATTGCTATAGTGGCTTCATATGACACGTTTGGGGCTGCTCCGGTAAATAATAACTTACTCTATTAAGTTTTGAGCTGTCATTTGATAATAAATGACCTTAAATCACTTTTTTCTTTTATTGAATTTACAGGCATTGTCAGTGGGAAGTGACAGCAATGGAAGTGGTGTAGTGGCACTTCTTGAAATAGCTAGGTTGTTTTCTGCTCTGTATTCAAATCCTAAAACTAGAGGTAGATATAACTTGCTCTTTGGATTGACATCCGGTGGCCCGTATAACTACAATGGAACTCAAAAGGTGCACCAGTCCTTCCCAAATTTTTTGTCCTGCCTTTTTAAGTTGCTGCTATCTCGTTCTGTCCTTTATATGTGTAAGCTTTCTTCAGTGGCTTCGGAGTTTTGACCAACGTCTACGTGAGAGTATAGACTATGCCATCTGCTTGAATAGTGTTGGGTCCCTTGGAAATCAGTTACATCTTCATGTTTCTAAACCTCCAGAAAATGCCTACATACAGCAGATATTTCAGGTATGCAACAAATGGCGTCAACGAGAGAAACCTAGGAGAATTTTAGATTTTATTACTAATACTATTACCCTTTCTAGTCTAAAAAGGTTGATTTATGCAGGGTTTCTCTACTGTAACAGAAGAACTGGGCCTTCAAGTGGGTCTTAAGCACAAGAAAATAAATATCTCGAATCCTCGAGTAAGTATATATACTGCTTAAACAAAAGTGCACATCCCTGCTTATCTGTTTGTCAAACATAGTGCACGGTTTTCTTGCTATGTTCTCAGACTCTTGGAACTCCATCTATGATGAGCTTCACAGGTTGTCCTAACCCCTAAGTCTTGGATAAATGTGGAGAATTGTGGTAGGTTGATGGTCAGTGTAAAAATCATCTAAATATTATAAACCCTCTGAATGCAGTCTGATTTGAGTGGAATGTACTGTATGGAGTGCAATGGATACAAAGATTTATATAACCAAACCCAACTGGTTTGTGGTTGATTGGTTATTCTCAAACCTTGGACCAACTCTAGAGATTCAGATTTTACATTTGAAAATGATGCTTAAATTAGTTTTTGGGCTATGTCTACAGTTTGAAGTTTGTAGACTGCTTTCTGTTGTGGTGGTACAATTGTTTCATTTTGTTGCGTGAAGTTGCTCAAATTTTCATTAAAAGCTACAAAGCATACCTTTTGGATCGTACTTGTGCTTACTGCTTTCCTCTCCAATGAAATCAATAATTGCTTACCTCAAATGAATCCTTGTCATTGCTTATGGTAAAGTAAAAGTTGGTTATTGTGGTTCGAAGCCTTGAGTGTGGTTGAAGTAGCTATTGTGGCAAAAATGATAACAGAATGAGATTTGTATTTAATGCACAGTTTGGTCACAATCTCTGATCTCATTGACAATTCATGGCTTTGTGCATATGCAGTGGTTGCTTGGGAACTATTTGTGCAATTGTAGTCGCTTAGTGATCGACACTGATCGTTCCCTCACTCTCCTCCTTTTTTTCCCTTAGAAATCTCTGTCTTTGAACTAATAATTTATTTAAGCTTTCTGAATGTGTAGTTTACCATATTGAAATGGAACTTCAAGGCAAAAGAAAAATATTATAGCAAAAGGCTTCCTATGCAGCGTGTTTTCCTGAGTAGCCTTCATATCTGATCTTATGCGGATAGCAACATCTCCATACTCCTTTTTAACCAGCCTCTGTATTACCATGTACATGATAGACTGACGCTGGCCTTGATGGAAGAATCTGGAAAGAGAATATTAATCGCATTTCTTTCCCTACTCTCTCCATATTGATTTATAATTCCAAACATTTTGCATTCTTGGAAGGTCATAATAAGTAGCTAGTTGAAGGTTTAGACCAATCGCAATTCATCACTACCTTGCCCGCCTCCAATTGATGACTGGCTGTTACATAAGTGTTGACCTAATCTCCTGTGCGAAGTGGAGTGTCACCTCAACAAACTAGATACACACGTCAAGACATTCTGCCAACGAGCGAAGACGATCACTCAAGAAAGGGGATTCAGCCCTCACAAATGTGATGCAGTGAAAGATGTTGCAGACTATGTGGCCTGTGACGTAAAAGATAGGCCGATACCTAACCAACTCCACTTTCTAACAATGTTAAGGCGTGACCTAGAAACTTCCACTATGACAAAAGCTCCCGATAGGCCACGTAGCAGCTTAAGGACCGAAAGCTACTCGACTAGACGGGAGAGGCGACCAAAGGAAGCTGGTTCACCTTCTCTCCACTGTTACAACATAGGTCATTCCAATCCCGTATGAAATTATTCCAAAACAAGAATTTTGATTAATTGAATCCGCTGGCCTAGGCGATTAAAGTGCATTGAAATGCCTTAAAGTTGAATATGGTTCACGAAACATCGGGCTTACTCACAATCTTCTAACTAGTCATGCCTTCTCTGATTTAATCAAAGGGCTAATCTGTTCGGCCAAGTGATCTTTTTGTTCTCTAATCTTGGCCAATTCAAATTGATCCAAGGCTCTTTCGATCTCAGACCTATCCTCTGGATCTTCTTCAGCCTCAGGAAGACTTGTCAATATGGGAACTTCAACTGAAAAAGAATAAGAATAACAAAAATTACTTAAGGTAGTCGCTTCTTTTATTTCAGTCTACTACTCGATTGCTCTTTTTCTTTTCAAAGGACAAGGAAAAAATTAAACTTCATAGTGAATACCATTAATTTTTCAGACTTCCTTTCCAAATTTAGTCTGCAAAGTAGCCTTAGTCTTTCGTTTTGGATGAAGAATGAGCATGAACTTGAGGAAATGGAAGATTTTTGTCCTGTTTCCTTGTTGGTTAGTAACTAAATGCATTTATAAATTTTTATGCATTGTAATCTGTAATTTTGTCATTGATAGAAGTTAACTGATGTAATTTGCATGGAAGTTTTTGACAGTTCCATTTTTTATTGTGTTACATAAACCAGCTAGAGAGCTTGTTCTAAGCTATTTTGTTGACTACTACGTGACAGACAGTCACATTCTGTAGACTAGAGATTACGCATCCCACTTAACCTGAATAGTCTCTATAGTCTCCCTGTTAAAGCTGCTTGTTCTTACTGGTTGCTAAAACAGTCAGATATACCTTCTTTACTTGTTTAATTGTCATTGTATGAAATATGTCGTCTTCTTACTTTACTAAAGCTACTAAACGGTGTAGGTAGCCTGGGAGCATGAACAGTTTTCAAGGTTGAGAGTCACTGCAGTAACACTTTCTGAACTTTCAACTGCACCTGAATTACTGGAAAGCACTGGAGGTCTGACTGATAACAGGTTGTGGTTAGCTCTTTCTTTTCTTTTTTTTTGAGAAAGAAAGGTCATAGCCTAGCTTCTAATACCTCTTTGTACTATTTATGGAACTTCTCTGATGGACATCTATTGAACTCCCGGTTTCCTGTGTAGGCATTTTACAAGTGAAGCCTCAATCATTCAAAGTGTCAAGCTTGTTGCTGAAAGTCTAGCAGTAAGGACTTTAGCCTTCCTCTTTGCCCCTGGAGTACAAAATTTTTGTTTCAGCCATTGCACTGCTGATTGCATAAATTGCTAAAACCTTTAACTTCCAATAATGGCATTGTTTTCTATATGAGAAATAAACAATGGCAGACGAACAGTAAACTTGAGAAAGGAAGACAGGAGATTTTTGGCCTCTTTATCGTCTTGTCATGCATGCTTCTTTTGAGACCTAGTTGCTTCTCATCTGGGTAGTTTTTTAATGAAGTTACATATTCTGTTCAACATCAAGGCATAAACTTTTAATTTGAAGTATTATCATAGTGCCGAGACTACTGGGAAGATAGTGTTTGTAGTCTCAGTTTTCCTTGTGGTTTTGAGAATCTCTTGATGCTATGCTAACGGTACGAGCGAGTCTATAGCTAATAAAATCATAATTCAGTAGCTACCCTTAATCTAGAATAACCCCAAAGTTCCTTTTCTTTGACATTCTTTTTGGGTTTTCCAGGTCTAATACTCTGGAAATTCTCAATGAACTTTCCTATAAAAGAAAAAGAACTCTTGAAACTTCTGCTGGTTCATGAGTATTATTTACAACTAGTTTCTGTGCACTCTTTACTTTATTAATTTAATGAGCAACATGATTGAATTTTGAGTAGCGGCTTGTACACGGGGGTACCCCATCATTAATAATATTATTTACTTCATAAAAAAATGATCG
This sequence comes from Solanum dulcamara, assembly GCF_947179165.1. NCBI lineage: Eukaryota > Viridiplantae > Streptophyta > Magnoliopsida > Solanales > Solanaceae > Solanum > Solanum dulcamara. The sequence continues at coordinate 76,089,024 of NC_077240.1, read as the reverse complement.
AGTTTTGAGTAGTTCTGTCAGTAGACTATTTGAGATTTTCTGGATCATGATTTTATGAAAGATGTATTTATTCTCTTCATTACATTGCTTAGTCCTAAGTGTCTGACAAATTATGAATTATGATTCGGGAAACATGTATACTTCTGTAGCATTTTTTCTTTTGGGTGGTGAACTGCATGTCGAAACCATTTGCACTTCTATATATAGGATTTTGTTTTGCATAGGAAATAAATGATTTTGATGTCCTGGATTACTTTTGAAGAATCGGGTGATTGATCAATTGATTCAGGGTTTTAGATAATCAAAGCTTTTCTCGTATATGCTTTCTTTCTCCTTTCTTCTGCAGCTTCGTATGACTTAAATTTCGGTAGATTTTCCTTTATGTAATTGGAAGGATGTTCTACTATTTTTCTTGTTTCAAGCATTTTTCATGTATGAAATGAGCTATCTCATGCAGACTACTGTAGTTTTGCAAGTGTGTTTAACAAAATTCTTTGTACACAGAGACACATTTACAGCCAGGAGAAGAAAAGCATAAGCATATTTGCAGATGACAGTAGCTTAGCTGTCAATCCTTCCTACATAAGGTCTTGGCTAGATCTCTTATCCACAACACCTCGAGTGGCACCTTTTCTTTCAAAAAACGACCCGCTTATTAAGGCACTGGAGAAGGTATTTGAGATGCATTTACGCTTAAATATACTGATTAGTTAATTGATTATCTTTTTTCCTTTTAAATATCCTCATAATGTTTTGGTGTATAATATAAAGGACATCTTTGTGTATATCATTATCCCTTGTCATGATGGCTTGCCTTTGTCATTTTGCTTTGGCAATTAATGTTGTAAAAGTGAGTAGAATGGCAAGTAATTTTACCTATTACTTGGTCACAAACTAGCTGGTCTATCAGTTTTATGCACATCTTTGACTTGTAATGGCGTCCCATGCCACTGGTGAACATGGAGATGTTTGGTTGGATCAAATTATCTCTTCAGGCTTTCTTTTGAGCACTGACATACTTCAATTTGAGCTCCTTAACGTAAATGTGCCTTTTATTTTCTTGTTTTGACTTTTCACCAACATGTGCTTTCAATGTCTCTGCAGGAATTAGCTGATCATACTGCCGAGGTGAATGTACAGCATGAGACTCTAGATGGAACGTTCACTTTTTACGATTCAACTAGTGGCAAGTTGCATATATATCAGGTGCATAAATAACTCCATCCCCCTTGGCTGAGGTTCCTAACATTATGCTAATAATAGTATAATTTTGTAGAAGTTCGAACAACAAGTATCTGCTTAAATGTATTGAATGAAGACATTTTTGTACTCTATCAACACTTCCAAAAGCTGCCTATATAAAAATATTCATCAAAGCTTTCATAAATGAAGATGTTCAAAATAACCAACTACATAAAGACGAGCCTGTAAAATATAACAATATACTAAACCTGACCTTACCATTATAAGCAATTGAGATCTATCTCTTGAGCTGGCATGCAGAAAGACAAGGGAATGTAGGAGTAATAGTTGTTAAGTTTGGTTTAGTGGGGCCAGTTATTACAGTAGTACAGATATTTGCATAGTTCACTTTGTATTTTTTGACTTGAAAGAGTTATTATATGGATAGAAGCGGTCGTAATAGTGCATCCCTCTTCTTGTCACCAGTGTTCCATGTCTCATGTGGTGATGAATATGAGCATTTCCGACAACTTATTTTTGTCAGGAAAAAGAAAAGAAAAGAGCATTTCTGACCACTGTGATTTCAACTTTCAGACCTACTATGTTTGTAACTCAAAGTTTTCCTATTTCACTGGTTGCTGATTTTAAGTTTGAGTGGCCTGTCAATTTTTTTAAACACCAGTATTTATGTTAGTCAGATTGTCTACTCCATTAGTTATTCTGCAGTTAAATCTTTCTTTCTCCATTCATTTACTTTGTGTAATTAACTGCTTAAATTGTTCCCGTTGCAGGTTGCCAGCGTGACATTTGACTTGCTTTTGCTGTTGGTTCTAGGATCATACTTGATTACACTTTTCAGTTTTCTTTTTATCACTACCAGGGTACGTATTCTGGTTTTACTTGATCCTGATTCCCTTATTCGTATCTACAAATTTTGTGGTTCCCAAATACTACCAATTTATAATGGAGACTGAAACTTCCTTGACTTGTGTACCAATCAAAATATAAAGACAGAAGAAAATGTAAACTCATCTAACCAAACTGATGGTATTCTTCGACAGGGTCTTGACGATCTTATTAGTCTATTCCGTCGTCCCCCATCACGGAAAGTAAAAACCGCTTGATTCCTGAAGCAGGACATTTCTGCATCAAGCGCTTGTGAATCAAGAAGCAGGCGTTACTTTTTGTAACCTTAAGGAAGCTCATCTTTAGCCAAGTTTATCAGTGGTTCAATGGGCAGTAAACGTTTAGCATTTCATGGAAAAGTTCCACATATTTTGCTTCCGTAGGTGTCCCATAGTCATTTTTTCTACTGAGATTAAAATGTCACTCTCGCAGTTGGTTTTTCTCATTGAATTATGAGTTCTAAACTTGTAAACCAGCTGACGTAGAGCGTCAATTTTGGCGGATTGAATGTATTTATCTTCTGAAAAGATGCAGGGGTTCTGTTTTGTTAGAGAATCTTTTCAAAAACCAGTTAAAGTTAATGCTGAGTGAGTTCACTTACAAAAGTAGATTATTTGTAGTGATTGTCTTGCTTTCAAATTAAACAGGTGAACTAGTATACCCATACCAATATAATTTTGGGATAACTTTGTCCGCCAATCAAAGGACTCCAAAAGCTATTAGGATCGAAATCTTGCATAAAATATAGTATTTGGTTAGTCACTTAAGAGGAACTAATGGGTGTGTAACTAATGGAGCCTTGATTGTGGAGGTATTAAATGGGAAAGGATATATGGATCAAGTTATGTGCAAATTTACCCATTATTTCATTTATGTATTACTTTATACTGAATAAATATAAAATAATAATGTGTAATAGAATTTAAAGATAAAAATGCTCTTAAGAGTTTGAGATTATTTGCTATGTCATGTGACAGATTGAATGTGTATTTAAGTTTAGATAGTCAATTAGATGGGTGTTTTTACGCTTGTCAATAGTTTGAAGACGAAAAATAATAATTTGAGTAAAGTTCGGGAGTTTTTTTAGTACTTCTCTCTAATATTATTTCATTAAAACATAACTATAGTATTTTTGCAAACATGCCCGGCCTCCCTGAAATACCAAAAAAAATATAGGAATTTGTCTTCTCATCCACATCGACCACCATTGCTTTGTCAAAGAATCGTTGGAGCTTCGCCGAAACACATCTCTATACATTATCTCATAATAGTTGAAGAGTTTCAAAATTCACCTTGAGGTTTCAAGCTCAAATCATAAACACTACTCGAACCTCCTTAGTGAAAATTTGGATCCGCCGCTATGTACAAGGATCCATTACTTGAATGTCAAAGAGAGCACACTCATGACTAATTGGCATTGAGTGTACACTCGTCTAACAAACAGTCATGTTTTGCAAGTTATTGCGTTTTGTTTCCTGTACGCGTGTTGGCACGCAATCATATACTCCCTTTCTTTTAAGTTATTTTTCTGGTTTTGATTTTATATAGAGTTCAAAAAAATAAAGAAGACTTTTAAATTATATGATTTTAAATCAAAAAAAGTTGAATGTATCAAAATGTTATTTAATCTTATGGTCTTAAATATATCTTGAATAGTTAAAATTAGAAAGTTGCCAAAAAAGAAAAAAATGCATTCTTTTTTAAACTGATTAAAAAGGAAAGTAAGACAAATAAGTTGAAACGGAGGGAGTATAAGTGTTGGGGTGATGGTGGTTGCCATTTATCCATTAATTAAGAGGCGGGAATTGAAGCTATAGTCTAAGGAGTCGTTTGGTATGAGAGATAAGGCATAACAATTCCGAAATAAAATGCAAGTTATTTCATTCGTCGTGCATTTGATTGGAGGTATTAGGTAGTCCTTAGATTATTTATCCACCAAATATTTATACCATGATGATGTGATAAGTTATCCCATATACATGGTGGAACAACTTATCCCGAAATAACTTGTTCCTAATCAAATGACCCCCAAGTATTCTGTGATAAGAGCCTTACTCCCTCCATCTCAAAATACTTGTGTTTTTGTTTACACATCTCTTAAAACAACATTAACTAGGAGGGATATTTGACTATTTTATCAAACAAATGTTTGATAGATTCGCTTGCCTTCTGGTTACGTAATAGCAGCTTGAAGTTGGGAGGCGAATGTGACAAAAGAGGTAGATGTGTACTTTGAAAAAATTAAGATGGGACATCGAAACGAAAGTGTACGAGTTCATGAGCCATTGGAAATGTAATTTAAGATAGTAGGACTTCCGGGCGCGAATCCAGATACTTCTTTCAATTCATCTGATCATAACACTAACTCTTGCAGAGACCAAAGCTGAAAATGCAAATACAGCTTTCACATGATTGTTTATTGTTTAGCGAACAAAAAACACATAGATGGAACTTGGCTAAATGAAGCATTGGAGTTCCAGACAAGTAAAATCCACAAAATATAAGGTAAAACATCAAATCTAAACTAGTAAAACTAAGAGCATAATACTATATACAAGGTGGGTCTCAAAGACACTATAAACAGAAGGAATCCAATAGCGATAAACTTGATGCCATCTTTCTGCTAGTAACCCTGCTTAATGTCATCAAGTGAAGCGGAATGGTTCCTCTATTTATCATGTATGGTGAGCATTCAAAATAGCGCGGTATACCATGTCAATAAATTGGTCATCCTGTTATAGAAATAGAGACAAAAATCAGATGTATAGTAGATAATTTATATCAAATCATGGGTCCTAATAGAGAAAAATAAGCACTAAATAGGTGAAAATCTCAAGATGTGAGTATCCAAAAACAGCCTAGCTTAATCAACTAGCTACACCAACAAAACTAAAAGCCAATGAATAGTGAGCGAGCTTATTAACTTGTACCTTAAAATATCTTATTCCCAACTATTTGCGGACTCCATAACTAATTTGCAGTACTACAAAATGCCCAATATCAGGAAATTACATCCAACGGCTTTGAAAATGGGAGGTCTTAATCTTTGATCCCTGCTTGCCCCATGGGCAAATCATTAAGATCAAAAGTCAAAAGTTGAAGTTTTGTCCATGGTACAAGCAGGGTCAAAATTTCAAGACCAACCACCTCTAAGGCCATTCTTGTAAATTACCTCCTCAATGTGACCTTGGCCAATAAAGGCACGTCCGGAATTAAAAGTTTATGAGTTTCTTCAGTAACCTCAAGCTAATACAATAATAGCTCAGTTCATAGACAAGGAAGAGAATTTCGAGTGGAGAACTCTCTTAAGGAATGGGAAGGTCAACATGGAAAAGAGAAGAAATGGCGACAGATTGCAAACAATTAAGAGGAGCTGAAGGGAGTTGGAAATAGGCGGATATTGACGAGTGCCAAAATGGTTAGGGAAGAGATTTAGGGGTTCAGGAACTTTTAGACATTTCATCCAAGGATTTGTGGGAAGAACAGTTCAATTTATTTTGGACTTTTGATAGATTGCCCTTCAGATAAAACATTTGGTCCTTGAGAAACTAAGGTGCTTCAAAACTACAAACATCCTTATGTTCCCAGATGGAAAGGCATCCAGACTATGTGACAGATAAGAAGTCAGATCCCATAGGAATAAGAGAAGCAACCAAAAACCAGTTCCAACTTCCAACAGAGAGTCTCAAAAAGCAATTGTTTGCATACTCATCTCTTCTTTTTCTTTTTTTTCGTTTTACTTCTTACTTGAGTACTCTTAGTAACGTTCTAATGTGGATTTCCAAGCCATATAAAGGGACCACCCATCCCATTATAGACCGATGTGGGACTTCTTCAACACCCCCCCCCCCCTCATGTTAGGCTTGGACATCTAGAGTGTGGACAATTTTAATACGGAGGCCCAACATCGTGAACGTGAATTGGGATGCATCCTACTTTGATACCAAGTAAAGAAATGGATCTTGGCCTTAAGTCAACCCCAAAAGCTAGCTCAAGAAGTGAGGATTGCTCAAGGCATATAAAGAGACCACGCATCCCATAATTGACCGATGTGGGACTTCTTCAACAACTCCAGTACAGTGGAAGAAGCTGCTGGAAGTTTTTTTTCTTTTACTAAATAAACGCCCCCACAGCAGACCCCTTTGCTTTGAATATATATTTTCGTTATCAGAACAAATGTTAGTCAATTGCAGATTTCTAAAACTTTTGAGCCATCAAAAAGTTCACATAACAAAGTAACCACCCAATTCAGGAACACTTACTTGAACAAGCATCACAAGTGCCTCATGCACTTTGTCTCTGTTAATAACAAGTCCGTTGTTTGGGCTAGGAGCAGAAGTAGGAGTGAGAGATGGAGGCGGATTGGGAGGAGGAAATGGCTGAAGCAAAGGAGCTCCGTAACGGTGTTGTAGATTCCCAGGGGAATGAAGTGGAGGAGCAGTAGGCACAGATGAAGAAACAGGAGGTATAAGTGGAGAAGAGGAAGGAGGAGGACCAAAGAATGATGATGGCTTCACAAGATTTGAAGACCTAGCACTGGTATCAGGTTCAGGAGCATCAACAGTAGGCATCAAAGTGGAAGATGTAGAAAGAGGAGAAGATGGAGACAGTGCAGGTGCTGAAGAGAGAGGTACAGCAGGAGGACGGGGAGGAGGTAGGACTACTGCAGATGAGTCATACGGCTGTCCCTGAACTGCAGCATTTGGAACACTCCCGATTCTCATAGCATTCTGCAAAACGAAATGCTAGAACTTCAGTCAAGTTAACAATGTATGCAACAAGAACATATACAAACAAAATTTTCATCTCTAACATGGTACTAGTCCAGAAGTATGTCCACTTAAAACACCAAATACATGATCCCAATATAGAAGGGTGGAATAATGCATCAAATGAGTCAGTATTACTTCTTTAGGAGAAATAACAGGGAATCTCAGTTGGTCTCCCTTGATAGATGGATTTCTTAATGTTTGGAATGTCACTTAAAGTTCTTAACAATAACCATATGGTTAATTAACATATTGTATACATCTCATACAGTCACTAAAATTTTTGCAGGAATGCTAACAAATGATCCCAAAGCAAAGGCTAATGATAAAAAGTATTTAAATCTTCCAAGGGAACTGACACATTGAGAAGACATTATTTTATGCAAGATAAACGCTGCATAACAGCCATATTACGTGGAGAAAAAAAGAGCAAGTTTTAGGGAAGAAAGGGCATACACTGAAGAAATTCACAAAGGAACGATCATCTGGGACATCTGCAGTATTTGATGTAGTAGATGATGGCTCCAAGGGACCATCCATTACTGACATGCTTGGAACTGCTTCCAGCTCTTCAAATTCACTGTATCAAAATTACATAAAACCCAAGTTCCTCTCAGAATCCAACTGATTGCAATTTGCCTTCAGTCACAGATTATTTTGAGCAAATGGTTAAAAAGCCAAACCAACCCACCAAACTATTCACCTCTCCAATGATCTTGTAGCTTGCGTGCAACTAAAAGCTTTCACTTCTCACAAAATAATGTCTCATTAGCTTTTCGTAGTCACTATCACCATGGATATAGCTAATTTTTATGAGCAAGTTGGCTATAGAAAGGACACATGGTAGGACTAGGACCAACCTATTCAAACTGTATACAAGACCCAACAATTCAAAGGCACATTCAACACTACTCACATTTCACTAAAAGCATACTTCCACCGCAGATACCAACATTATCCTGCTCCTCTCAGGACACTCTGATTAACTTTCTTATTTCACAGTTCTGCTGTCAAAATCATTCGGTGAACTTAGATTTTAACTATATCTATGAGCATCTACAATTATTGTTAACAGTCTTTGTCACTCAACTGTTCGACCCCTGAAAATTCAAACAGTATCTCATTGAACGGGTTCTTTAGGATGACATCGATTGAAATTTATTATGCTTTCTCTCAGTCATATTGCAGTTCAAGAGTTTAGCAAACAGAGGGAAGACCAAAAACTTTTTAAGTGCAAAGTTAAATTGCTATATCTGAGACATAAATCAAGGAATAGATCAACGTCGAACTGTTTAGAAATAAAATGCTTTTAACACTCGAAGAGAATCTATCATTTTTTTCAATAAATATATTCTGATCTTAACAAATATGCACTGAAATACCTCAGGCTGGATGGTAATTTGAACTTGGTAGGCACCTTGGAATAAGCACTCAGTATCCTGATCACAAGTAAATATCAAAACAGATTATCAGGCATAATGAGATAATGTTAACAAGAAAAGGCAAGAGAAGATTGGCATGGTAATCAGTGCACAGAACAACCAAAAAGGGTACTTGTCTGATCTGTTCCCTTCTCATTACAGTGATAAATAGATAAGAGGGAAGCAGTGAAGAAGTTGTTTTGCATCGATGTAAGCTTGAATCTCTACCCCTTTCCCCCCTTTCTGATAGATGCCTTTGCCTTAAAGTTTCAAGTCATAAAAAATATACACTCAACTTCTCAATAGCTCTATGAGAAACTTATTTGAAAAGATGAGATGAAGATCTACCAAACCATTTCAGCTTGTATATAGTGGGTAATATGGAAAGAGAGGAGTTGGAGGTGTTCTGGAAGGTAAAAGAAGAAACCTCCAAGCCAGAGTAAAACAGTTCAGGTGTTTTGGAAATAAAACGGAGAACAACCCCAAGCCAAAGTAAAACAGCTTATCTCTTTACTGATCAGGAAAGATGCAATGAAAACAAAGCTGCAAGTTTAAGTCGGAATGCCATCTAATCATTCACCTAATTAAAACAATGACTAAGCCAAACATACCATTCTGCTAATCATTGGGCTATTAACTACAACAATTATAGATGTAATAGACAGGTTCTAGAGGAATCCAATCTATAGGTAGCAGAACTAGCAAATTCTACTTCCATAATCATGGATCAATTAGATTACAAGGACATACTCCAAAAGAATGATTGCGTAGGCATTTGAGTCCTCAATGTTCCACATTATGCAAATCTAATACTCCTTCCATTTCAAAATAATTGAATTGTTGGGGTGTTTCACACCCTTTAAGAAAAGAATATTAAGACATTAATTAGACATTGTTTTTCATTTTTATCCTTATTAATTATTGTCAAATTACTCTTTAGAATGATTATACATTAATTAAAGTTTCTTGAACACATCAGATAGGAAATTCAAATGAAGGGTAAAAATGGAAGAATATTCTAAAATTATTCTTGAAGATTGAACAATTAAGTTAATTTGAAATATGAAAAAATGTCTCAAAATGTCTAAACACACCCACATACAGAAAAGAAGAAGGGAGGTGGGGATGTGGGAGATGGGGAAAAAATGATTTATGGAGGGAAAAAGAGATTCAAAAGGTCACCTGTTAAAGAGATTAGCAACTTCTTCACATTCACGTGAATTATAGAACCATATTCCATTTACTTCTTGGGAAGAATTTCGATATAATAAATATGGGAGTTGGAGCTCAAACTCAAAATCGCCCAAAAGATCCTCCACCAAATTATCTGCTTGTACGAATAAAATCATATCTTTAACATGAGAGAACTAAAGATACATGCTCATAGAAAGCAAAATTTCAACTTTTTGTACCAACTTATGAGCAACATGAAATTCACGTCAACATGGCCTATTTCATTCCACTACTAGGAACTTCCTAAATCTAGAACATTTTCAAATATTATACTTATACCCTAAGTTGCTCGGACTAGGGTGCGGATCTAGAGGGTGGATCCTCTATGATCTAAATTTTAAAATTCGGGGATACGGATCCATGTATCGATACGGGTGCGGTGATTCGGCTAAAAATAATTCAAATAACTAAAAATAAAGTTATAAAGCCTAAATTATGAGATATTATGTGGAAAACTTGAGGAGAAAATCTTGATCAAGAGGAGAATCCTGAAAAGAGATAAAAGGAAAGGGAGTGACAATAGAAATTTATATATACAAGGTATTCCATTTTCTTCAATTTCACCTTAGTTTTTGTTTTGCGCACAAAAATCATTGAATTTGTTCAAAATTTCTCCCTCGAATTTGGTCAAAGTACTCGAAACCTGTTGACCAGATCGGGTAAGGATCCCACACCCCCGTCATGTTGACGCGGGTGCGGCACCAAAAGTGAAGAGTCCGAACAACTTAGCTTATATCAACATGAATATACAAGCTCCTAACCAAAAAGGTCTCCTACCAAACACCATTCCTAAAGTTAAGTGTTACAACATCAATTAAGTCTTAATCCTAACTAATTGCTATCACCAATGTAGATTATCTGCTTCCATTGTGGTTTGTTCTTAACTAAGTCCCATTGACTCTAAAAGATATAATGTCATCAATTGCCATTCCAGTGTTCTCCTACAAATGAGACTACTTCATTACTATCTCTTGACATGAATTGAGTGTCGGGTTAACTACTTCAGGATTCTCCAAAGTAACTTACATCCCCTTGAGATTGATCAACATCAAAGAACCTTGCAAAAGTTCTGGAAGGATACAATCCAAGCAGAAACATTTTGGACAGAAAACAGATAACTAACCTGTATTTCTGCGGTTCATAACTATGAACTGAAACCGAGGTTGAGCACTCCTGTAACACCCGCCAAAGAAATAATAAATATCCCATATAGCCATAACATTCAAGTCAACTGAGGAAGAAGAATAATGCATTAAATCTAAAAACTTTCAATCAATTGATCAACTTAATTCTAATCTAAGACTAGATGAGGTCGGCTGTAGTAATCCTGTATAATAATTTTGCTCTAGTGTGCTCAGCTTAATTCCATTATTAGTAAATAATTTGACTATTAAGCAAATTTACTACTCCAAAATGCAGCTTCTTCAAAATTCACACTTAACACTGTGACATACAAGTTTTGACCATATTATATCTAAAACCTTTCCACACACAAAAAAACTAGAAATACATCAAACCCTGGAATGGGTCAGAGAAAGAAATGCCTAAAAAGAAAAAGCAAGTCTAGAAACCCAAATGCTTATGCACCCAAGGTTGTGGCCTAGCGGTCAATGAGGTGGGTTAAAAATCTCTCAGGTTTAAATTCCAATAGAGACAAATAAAAAAATACAAGGTGATTTCTTCCATCTGTCCTAGCTTTGATGGACAGAGTTACCTAGTACCTATTGTTATCTATTGCTGAAGCAAATCCAGAAACCCAAATGCTTATGCACCCAAGGTTGTGGCCTAGTGGTCAATGAGGTCAGTTGAAAACCATGAGGTCTCACATTCAAATTCATGCACAAACAATAAAAACACAAGTTGATTTCTTCACATATGTCCTAAGTCCTAACCTTGGTGGACAAAGTTACCTAGAATCTATTGTTACCTATTGCTAGGGAGGTACCCCATATCCCATAAAATTAGTTCAGGTGCATGCGGGTAAGTGCCCAAGAAATTTCATACTAATAGCCTATTTGGATTGACTTTTTTTTTGACTTATAAACAGTTTTCAACTTATAAACTGCTTAAAATAAGTTCATCCAAATAAACTCAATTATTTATTGAGATTTATTTTAAGCACAAAATGAATTTAAGTTGTCAGTCAAACACTAAAAAAAAAAAGCAACAGCTTATAAGCAATCCAAACGGGCCTCTAACTACCTTCCGATCAAAGCAGGCCCGAACACCATGTTCATAAAAAAACAAAAAAAACAATTGCTTACCTCTTGACAACAAACAAGGATCCTTCCACATCCTTTCGACTCTACAGAAAAAGATCAAAACAATATCAGTACTCAAATAAGAATACTCAAATACAAGTTAATCAATAAACTACACTCAATCCCAAACTAGTTGTCAGTTCAAATACAATAAATTTTATCATTTTCTCAACTTCAAAAACGAAAAGGTTTTGCTAAAATCTCACACTTGCCCCACAAAAAAAAATAACAAATAAAGATTCAATTTTTTAAAAAAGAAAATGAATACCCATTGGCTATTATCGATATTGAATTCGTATAAAGTAACATGAGCAGCAGTAATCAATATTTCTTCAACAAATGGATCGATTCTCTGAAGAACCGTTAAGTTAAGGAGCTTTGTACTGTTTTGGTCCAAATTCGGCATTAATTTCCCGTTCTGAGACATTATTTTGTACCGAATTTAGTAGCTGATTTTACGATGATTGCTGAACTTGCGGAGAAAACCCTAGAAATCCTCCCAATTGGGGCTTGCTGTATATATATTACTTGGGAGATTGCCTATGGAAGAAGATACTTGTCTTTTATAATTATAATATATTACGAAAAATGTTTAAACTACTCTCAAACTATTAGAAATAACTTAAATATATCATTTAATTATTTTTTAGATTAAATATACCTTGTCGTTATTAAAAGAGACCATAAATATTCTTTCACTTAACGGTTGACCATTAAAGCTGACATGACAATATCATAAGAAAAAAAAAATAGCCACATGGACGACCACGTCAGCCTCTCTCCCTCTTCCTCTTTAGTTTGAGATATTGTTGATCTTTTTTTTTTTATAAATTTCCTACACCACCACATACTCCCTCCCTTCATAACCCTCCTCCACTTTTTTTAATTATTAATTGTTATTTTTTTAAATTTTGTACAACACCACATACTTTCCCTCCTCCCCCACCCCCCTACGCTGAACTCTCCTCCAAAAAACATATTTTTAAAAATTTTATATTTTTTTTCCAGAAAGTGGGTATAAAGAATCAAAAATAAAAACTTCTCAATATTTTTTTTGGAGGGTTGGGAGTATCGATCGTGGAAGAAGGGGTTGTGGGGTAAAAAATAAAATAAAAATTCAATCTACTTCATATTTAATTTACCTTTTATAAAAAAATATTATAAAAATTAAAAGTTTGAGTGGTTAAAGATTTAAAATTTTGGAAGAAATGATGCGGGGGGGGGAGGTCATGGGGTTAGTGGTGTAAAAATCCAAAAAAACAACTTAAAAAACTTTTTTTAAGAATTTTTTTGGGGGTGAGGGTTGGGTATGTGGTGGTATAGAAAATTCAGAAAAAAAATTAAAAACTTTTTTAAAAAAAAATCGGGGAGGGAGGGGGGGAAGGGGTTTGTTAGGGGTATGTGGTATTATAGAAAATTTTAAAAAATAATAATTAATAATTAAAAAAAAGTGGATGGGGTTGTGGAGGGGCGAGGGGTATGTGGTGGTGTAGAAAATTTAGAAAAAAAATAAAATTATAAAAAAGGGTCAAAAATACCCCTGAATTAAAGAGAAAGAGGTAGAGAGGCTGACGTGGCCGTCTATGTGAATATTTTTTTCCATGTGGCACTGCCAACGTCCGCTTTAACGGACAACCGTTAAGTGAATGAGTATTTATAGTCTTTTTTGGTAACAACGTTGATATATTTAATCTCAAAAATAGTTGAAGGGGTATATTTGAGCTTTTCTGTATATAATATATATGTATACTAGACACACTACCTGTGTCACTACGATCCAATATATGTTACTCGTTTGGTCATAATTTATGTGATATCATTAGAATTTGGAGATTTATTCAAATTTTTATACGATTTTTAAATATTTTAAATTTTAAATTATTATGATTTATAATATTTTTTTATATTATTTTTAAATAATATATATTACTCTTTATTCCTTATTAGTAGGCGCACTAGCGCACTATAATTTCTTGTGCTTTAATTTCTGTTATTATATACTACTCTCTGTACTTTGATTACTCTATTTTATCTGTGTCGCTTTCGTTATTTGCTTTCACATAACGCTTTGAACTTCTTGTACTTCTTAGCAGTATCTGACCTCTTTTTATGCTTCTTTTGAGCCGAGGATCTCTCGAAAACAGTCGTCCTACCTTGGTAGGAGTAAGGTCTGCGTACACTTTACCCTCCCCAGACCCCACGTTATGGAATTTCACTGGGTTTTTGTTATTGTATATATTACTCTTTATGTCCCAATTTATGTGGCACAGATAAAATTTTAAGAGTTAATCAAATTTTTTATGTCTTTAAAATCTTTCAAAAGTTATCAAATCAAGTTTAAGAAAATTGCTACTATAAAATAAGATGATATCAATCAATTAAATAAAAATATAAATTTAAGTATTTGAATATACCCCGATAACATATAAAAATAGTATATTTAAAATAATATCTTATTAATTCAATTAATAGAGAATAGAGAGGGGGGGGGGGGGGATTTGACTAATCCCATAATATATCTAGAATATTCATATTTTCAAGATAATACCTTACAATTCGAGTAATAAAAAAATAGAAATAAATTAAAGAACAAGAAAATATAATAAAAAAATTATTGAGAACTCGATAATTAAATATTAATTTTAAATACTTTTTTATAAAAATTTACAGCTATTACGTCATTAATAGGTACCGAAAATTATATTTCAAGGAATAATTATCATATATAGAAGCTAACAAATTTGGCTGACTTTCAAAAGACAAAATAAAATTAAGTAACTATAGAAGTCAATTACCCTAAATTGAGTGACTATCCATGTTTCAAACTCAATATTTATACATTTGTAAGGTATTAGTGTCACGTTCCGAGTCTACACCCTAGAGACGTAACACGGTACTTGAAATCACAAGTGGCCCCAAGCTAACCCTCCCCAAGCCAATCTTTGGCCTGGCATGAAACATACAACTCAAACTGAAAGAAAATGCGGAAGCGAATAGATAGGATGAACTCGTATAGCATAAACAAATACTAAAAAAATTAATGTGATTGAAATATATATTTATTTGAAAACTAAATACAATTATTGACTGATTGTCTGTAAAGCCTCTACTAATACTGACAAGCAGGCGAGACAAATCCCCAAGCTACACTAAATAACTGGTAAGAAATAATATAGACTATGAACGCTAAATGGATTTGCCTTCGACTCACCATCTACTGATTGGACTCGTTGCACCCTACTAGTCACGAGTTTTAAAAATAGACGTCAGAATCTACATTATAAAAGGATGCAGTGCAGAGAAAAGTATGCATTAGTACGTGAAATGTACTGAGTAAATAAGGGACACTAGCATAATCCTAAAAATAGCATAACGAGTACAGTGAAATAAGGTCTTCAAAAATCATATACATAATGAGAGAACTTGAAGAGAAAACAGTTGGAGTTAATGTCTAAATACCATTCAAAATCTTTTTTCAAAAGCATAAATAGAGATGAATCTATTTCAGTGATCTTGCATAAAACATATACATAAAATAGCATACTTAAAATGACCATAATAAGTGAAGAGCATATCATAAAAAATGCATAATACCAGAAAGTTTCTTATAACCGACATACATCATGTGGGCTCATGATGTCTAACTTATAATCCCAGTTGGAAGAGCTCCATATACCTTGCCAGAGGCTATATGGAGTTGTCCAACAAAGCGGTATACTCAAATCCTAAGATGGCATGTAGTTATGAGATTTGGATTTTCTAAACCTGTATCCTCCCAGTGCTAAATAGTCCTCCCAAAATAACATACATAAATATTATTGCTCCAAATACAAAGAATATCCATTTATTTGAAGCATATATGAGATTAAACTCAAAGTCATATCTAACATAACCTATATTGAGGTTGAAGACCATATCATGCAAATTTTCATACTAGATAACCATAAAGATTTAAATGACCAGAGAAATAATGCTAAATCACTACAATGAGATTTTAAAGACTAAAACATTTTAAATATTAGTTCATGTGAAAATCCTAATTTTTCTATGCATAGTTTCATAAAATCCTTGAATTAATATACTTTAGGAACGAGAGTGAAAGGATACTCTTACATACCTGATTATGAAGCTATTAGATTGAAAACTTTGGTGGAGACTTGTTTTTTCTTGAGCTTGAGAAAGAACACTAGCTTTCTTGGAGAAGATCTTTGATCATGGAATTTTGGTACTTAATCTTGAGAAAAGAAACTCTTTTATGGAGATCTTAGAGTTGAGGAACTTGGAAAAACCTTGGATGGAAGGCTTCTCTTGTTTCTTGAATTTTTTTGACTTGCAAGCTTTAGGGTTCTTGATGAAGAAGAGGAACCCAATGTGAACTTTAAGAGAATTTCTGAAGACTTGAATATTTAGATTGTGTTATAAATTAACTAACTTGACAATCTTATAAAGGAAGAAGAACAAGAGAATAATATAGAAAGTATTAATAGAGAGAGTAGTAATATAGAGAGAGTAATAGTAATTCTCTTCTTTTATATGTTTTGTGTGTTTTTACATTGAAGTTTAAGGCTATATTTATAGCCATATTTACAAGTGGAGGAAAATATTAGTGGGCATTTTACCCACTTAAAAAGTAAATGGATTATCCACCATTTTAAGTGGACAACCATTTTACTTGGTTAATAATACTCCCCCTTGGATGTCCACGAGAAATGTGCCTCGTTAAAACCTTATTAGGAAAAACCCAGTGGGAAAAAGCCTAATGAAGGAAAAAGAGTACACATATCTGACAATACGCCTTGAGTGCTGCCTCATTAAAAACCTTATCAGGAAAACCCAGTGGGACAAAACCTTGACTAAGGAAAAAAGAGTACAGCGCGTATTTTGTTCCCCCTGATGAAAATATCACTTAATATCTCGAAGACGACGCATTCCAATTTTGTATCTCATTTTCTCAAAGGTTGAAGTTGGCAATGCTTTGGTGAACATATCCGCCAAATTGTCACTTGAACGAATTTGTTGGACATCTATTTCACCCTTCTTTTGAAGATCATGAGTGAAAAAGAATTTTGGTGAAATATGTTTTGTTCTGTCTCCTTTGATGTATCCTCCCTTCAGTTGAGCTATAAATGCAGCATTGTCTTCATACAATATTGTTGGAGCGTCTTTTGTCAAAGAAAGACCACATGTTTCTTGAATGTGTTCAGTTATTGATCTTAACCAAATACATTCTCGACTTGCTTCATGAATGGCTATTATCTCTGCATGATTTGAGGAAGTGGCAACCATAGTTTGCTTTGTTGAACGCCATGATATAGCTGTACCACCACATGTAAATAAATAGCCTATTTGCGATCGACCTTTATGGGGATCAGATAAATACCCCGCATCTGCATAACCGATCAATTGTGACATGGAATCATTTGAGTAAAACAATCCCATATCAATGGTACCTCGAAGGTATCTGAATATATGCTTAATTCCATTCCAGTGTCTGCGTGTTGGTGAAGAACTAAATCTTGCTAACAAGTTTACTAAGAAAGCTATATCTGGTCTAGAATTGTTGGCAAGATACATTAATGCACCAATTGCACTAAGGTATGGTATTTCAGCACCAATAAGTTCTTCATCATTTTCATAAGGCCGAAACAGATCTGTATTAATATCAAGAGATCTCACAACCATTGGAGTACTCAATGGGTGTGCTTTATCCATATAAAATCTTTTTAAAATATTTTCAGTATATGTTGACTGATGGACAAATATCCCATTTGTAAAATGTTCAATTTGTAGACCAAGACAAAATTTTGTCTTTCCAAGGTCTTTCATTTCAAACTCCTTTTTCAGGCATTTTACTGCCTTTGAAAGTTCTTCTGGAGTTTCAATAATATTTAAATCATCAACATATACTGCTATTATGACAAATTCAGATCCAGACCTTCTCATAAAGACACAAGGGCAAATTGGATCATTTTTATATCCTTCTTTTAGCAAATATTCGCTAAGACGATTGTACCACATTCGCCCTGATTGTTTCAACCCGTACAAGGATTTTTGAAGTTTTATTGAGCAATTTTCTCGAGAATCCTTGTATGCTTCAGGCACTTTGAACCCTTCGGGAATTTTCATAAAAATGTCGTGGTCTAATGAGCCATATAAATAAGCAGTGACCACGTCCATTAACTGCATTTCAAGCTTTTCATGAACTGCCAAATTCATTAGATACCTGAAAGTAATTGCATCCACCACAGGGGAATATATTTCCATATAGTCAATGGCAGGTCTTTGAGAAAAACCTTGGGCTACAAGTCGTGCTTTATATCTTACGACTTCACCCTTTTCATTTCGTTTACGCACAAAAACCCATGTGTGCCCTACTGGCTTGACACCTTCAGGTGTTCGAACTATTGATCCGAAAACTTCACGTTTTTCAAGTGAAGTTAACTCTGCTTGAATTGCATCCTTCCATCTTGGCCAATCATTTCTCTGTCTGCATTCATCGACAGATTTTGGTTCAAGATCCTTATCTTGTTGCATTATTTCAATGGCAACATTATAAGCAAAAATATTATCGACCACAATATTATTTCGGTTCCACCATTTTCCTGTCGAGACATAACTTATTGAGATTTCTTCATTCTCATTATTTTCAGGTACTTGGACCTCCTCGGTGGTATCACCATTTGTTGTGTCTCTGGGCTCTTCTTGAGCACTCGCCTCCAAATTATGATCTTCTTGATCATTTATTCCTTTCCTTTTCCGAGGATTTTTATCTTTGGAACCAAATGGTCTTCCATGTTTTAAGCGTGGTCTAGACTCATTTACCTGAACAAGTTGTCCTACCGGGACATCAACTCGAACTTGAGCATTAGCAGCTGGGATATGCGATTTAGTAACCCGTGGAAGGTTAGTAAATGCATCCGGCAGTTGATTTGCAATATTCTGCAAATAAATCATCTTTTGAACTTCTTGATCACATTGATTTGTTCGAGGATCTAAATGAGATAGTGACAATGAATTCCAATCTATCTCATTTTTCATCTGCTTATGTTCTCCCCCTAATGTTGGGCATACTGATTCATCAAAATGACAATCAGCGAATCTTGCCGTAAATAAATCTCCAGTCATAGGTTCCAGATACTTTATAATAGAAGGAGATTCATACCCAACATATATTCCCAACCTTCTTTGGGGACCCATCTTTGTGCGATGCGGTGGAGCAATTGGGACATATACCGCACACCCAAATATTCTAAGATGGGATATATTTGGCTCCCTTCCAAACGCTAACTGTAATGGGGAAAATTCATGATAATTTGTTGGCCTTACGCGCACAAGTGCTGCTGCATGCAAAATAGCATGCCCCCATATTGAAATAGGAAGTTTTGTCCTCATTAGCAATGGTCTAGCTATCCATTGGAGGCGTTTAATCAATGATTCCGCTAGACCATTTTGTGTATGTACATGAGCGATCGGATGTTCAACTTTTATTCCAATCGACATACAATAATCATTAAATGATTGAGATGTGAATTCACCAGCATTATCAAGACGAATTGTCTTTATTGC
Organism: Solanum dulcamara; assembly: GCF_947179165.1. Classification (NCBI taxonomy): domain Eukaryota; kingdom Viridiplantae; phylum Streptophyta; class Magnoliopsida; order Solanales; family Solanaceae; genus Solanum; species Solanum dulcamara. Next base: position 76,069,686 of record NC_077240.1, on the reverse strand, counting down.
ATAATCTGGAAATTGTGCTCTTAACCTTATAATTTGAGCTAACAATCTCGCAAAAGCCATGTTGCAAGTTGATAATAAGCACACATGTGACCATCTTGTAGATGCATCTATCAAGACCATATAATATTTAAATGGTCCACATGAAGGGTGAATTGGCCCACATATATCACCCTGTATACGTTCCAGAAACGCAGGGGATTCAATCCCAACCTTAGTTGCTGATGGTTTGATAATCAGTTTTCTTTGGGAACAAGCAACACAAGAGAATTCCTTAGATTGAAGAATTTTCTGATTCTTCAAAGTGTGTCCATGTGAATTCTCAATAATTCTGCGCATCATATTATAACCGGGATGGCCCAACCGGTCATGCCAAATGATAAAATCATTAGAATCAGTAAACCTTTTGTTTACAATGGCATGTGATTCAACAGTACCAATATTTATATGGTACAACCCAGAAGAAAGTGCAGGTAATTTTTCGTGCACAATTTTCTTCTCCATATTTATTGTAGTAATATAAAGGTATTCAACCTTTCCTTCATTTGCAGTCTCAATATGATAGCCATTTTGGCGAATAACCTTGAAACTTAACAAGTTTCTTTGAGACTTACTACAATATAATGCATTATCAATTACCAATATCGTTCCTCCAGGTAGTAATAAGACTGCTTTTCCAAAGCCTTCAATTAATTTTGTACTACCAGATATTATATTGACATAGGCCTTTTTCATAATCAAATGACAAAAATATTTCTTTTCTTTTAATATTGTATGAGTTGTGGCACTATCCAAAATGCACATATCTCCATTATTCATCTTGAATCCAATTGAAGACTGATAAATTTATTTATCTTCATAAAATAAAAATGCATTGTAAGAAATAAAATAAGTAACAATTTTGCTAGAAAAACATAAGGCCCTTTTTTTAAAGTTAAATTATGGTAATTTAGAATTTAAAAAATTATATGATTCAATTATGATGAATGTTACAATAATTTAGTTTATGAAATTATATTCTTATTAACCTTAAATAAATATTATACACAAGTATTAAAAACAAATATATTATAAAACATTAATATAATATTATTCATCATGTATAGATAATTTGTTTATTGACAAAAATAATACAATCATTATATATTATTAATGTCTAAAACATTAACAAGAATAAACAGTTAGTATAATGACATTAAATAAGGCGAATATTATTTTTTAGTAAAAATATGATATTAAGATTAAATAATAGCACACTAATAGTAATTAATTACAATATTGTAAAATAGCACAATTTAATAAACAATATACAATTATCATAAAAATGTGACCTTGATTATTATTTTTTTTTCTTCAAATACATAAACGTAAAAACACAATAATTCAAAGTACATGATAACATATTGAAAAACATGAAATTAAATATCAATTAAGATCCTTAAAAAAATCTTCAACCTCCAAATGAGTAATATCATTGAGGTCATTAAAATCATCATCCCTTAAGGCCAGATTTGTTTCAATATTATCATTATTTAAAGGCCTTGCCTCAACATTATTTTCGAACGCCAAGTGTGACTCTATCCGAGCATTAGAAGAAGAGGCACCACCTCTATTTGCCTTTCTTTTAAAAGAATTTTGATAAAGTCTTACAAAATGCTCAGGCGTCCGACATTCATTTTTCCAGTGGCCTTTCATGCCACAACGATGACAGTTACTTTTTGAAGGGCCATTTTGAGAACTGATATTGTTCTCCCTTTTATGTTGACCACCACCACGACGATTATTATATCGTCCTCTGCCATTGCCACACCCACGCACATTATTGTGACCTTGATATTTATTATGTCTTCTTTCAGACTGGCCATGTGCTTTTACCATATTTGCCTCCGGTAACGGAGCAGTTCCAGTGGGACGGGCTTCATGATTTTTCATTAAAAGGGCATTATGTTGTTCAGCCACCAGAAGACATGATATCAATTCAGAGTATTTTTTAAAACCCTTTTCACGGTATTGCTGCTGTAATATTACATTAGAGGCATGAAAAGTAGTTAGTGTCTTTTCTAACATGTCCTCATCATTTATATTTTCCCCACATAATTTTAATTGGGAAGTTATTCTAAATACAGCAGAATTATACTCAATTACGGTTTTAAAATCTTGAAATCGTAAGTGCATCCACTCATAACGAGCCCTTGGCAATACCGTTGCCCTGAGGTGGTCATACCTCCCTTTTAAGTCTTTTCACAATTCAAGTGGATCTTTCACTGTCAAGTATTCCATTTTTAGGCTTTCATCTAGATGATGACGAAGGAAAATCATAGCCTTTGCTTTATCCTGACTTGATGCTGTATTTCCTTCAATTATAGCATCACCAAGACCCTTAGCGGTAAGGTGAATTTCAGCATCAAGTACCCATGACAAATAATTTTTACCAGAAATATCAAGTGCCACAAATTTCAATTTTGACAAGTTTGACATGATGAAAATTAATTTGAAAGTAACAAAGATAATTTAAAAATTAAATTTATTTAGTAGATATACCTGATATAGAAGTTAATTTTCTGAAAAATTAGAGCTTCGTGCTGATAACGTGTTATAAATTAACTAACTTGACAATCTTATAAAGGAAGAAGAATAAGAGAATAATATAGAAAGTATTAATAGAGAGAGTAGTAATATAGAGAGAGTAATAGTAATTCTCTTCTTTTATATGTTTTGTGTGTTTTTACATTGAAGTTTAAGGCTATATTTATAGCCATATTTACAAGTGGAGGAAAATATTAGTGGGCATTTTACCCACTTAAAAAGTAAATGGATTATCCACCATTTTAAGTGGACAACCATTTTACTTGGTTTATAATAGATTGATGATTATGAGAGGAAAACTAGTTAGTTGTTGTTACACTCGATAAAATTATAAAAATACCCCTAGACTAAAGAACGCTCGCACAACGCATCATCCTTAACCTTTTTTTATCAATCCGAGGTTGGAATATGGATCATGAAGAAAAATCACGTGGGAAAGTGATCTCTGTTGAATTTTAGGCCAACCGAATTAAAAGATAATTTTTTTGGGAAAAAATGCAATTCCATAGAAGTGCACGCCAAGTCCGCGGGTTCAAAAATCACCGTGGAAAATTTTTAGAAAAAAATGAACTATGAGGGAACAAGTTCCCACAAGCCAATCTTTCTATCCGTTCTTAATTTTAAGGAGGGGCATTTGGGTCTTTTCTCCACCCTTTCTATACTTAACCTACGATTGATCTAGGTCATTTTCAGCTTTAAAAGACTTTTTAAATATTCCTAAATCCATTCTACACATTCTAACTGGAGAACTAAGGCTAAGGAATGGAGAAAAGGTTAGGGTTCAAGAGATTGAAGCGATTTCTTGCCATGTAAGGTTAAACTAAAGCATGAACTTTGTTCTTCCATCTGCCCCATGATTGTGATAGGTTGATTTATGAATGAATTGAATCCTCATGATTGTGATAGATTGAATTGTGAATGAATTGAGTCCCCATGATTGTGTTTCTTGAGAATTTTCCTTAAACTTAATATATTTTTACATAATATTGCATAATTGATGATTTCTATGATTTTATTCTTGAACAAATAATTTTTGACTATTTACTTCATAAACCCACATGATATTTTGACTAATATTGGATGAATATGATTAAGAATTGTGTAACACCCCCTAAAACGTTGTATGTCGGTATTTTAATTCTCGATGAAAATGATAATGTCTCTGTATTTTGGGCATAACTTTTTATAGAATAGTCTAAATTAGGTGATTCAAATTTCTAAGTAACCACAATATTATTACCTATAACTTTCATGAAGAACATATCTTAAGATTTGGATTTTAAGTAGATCAAATAAATTAATCTTTGCAAGACATATTGATGTGATGGAATGGAGTATTTGTAGAATAAAATTCATATCTCGATGTAGCTTGCTCCAAATTGGATGATTCTTAAACTAACTGAAACTAGAATTCTATATCTACAATTCTTATGAGTTGAGTTGCGTAATAGCAGATTCGTAGGTCAATAAATCATTGGATTTGAAATCGAACTCTCTATCTTGGGCGGATAGGAATTGAGACTTTCAATGGTCCGCTCTTCTCTATACACCAAATCCTAATAAGGAATTTATCTTATTTAAACGCAGCTTCAAAAACGGATATTCCGTTAAAAGAGATCTCATCTCACCTATCATAGAAAGATCTAGAACCATTTGACATCATCCATGACATCAAAATCCTCCATTGAATTTTCAAGATCATCCTTTATAATTAATTTTATTTATCGTTAAGTCCCTCCTCCACACCTATAAATATCCACTTTATTTTCTCATTTTATTCATCAAGCTTTCTTAAGCAACTCTTCTCTCTATATACTTCTTTACTCATTCTCAAATATAGTTTTAGTTTTAGTAGTATAAAAATACTATTTCGGTGATTCTTATACTCCGGATAGTACACAAAATGCTCCGGCAAGAAGAAAAGGCATGGGTCCAAGAGTGTTCCAATTCGGAGTAAAGCTTCAGATTTAAAGTATGTAAGGCTTTCATAGCATCGGATTGAGTTCGTCCATGCGTCCAATATTTAAATTCATTATAATTGAGTTATAGTTGAGTTAATACTATATATGTATTTTATTGAGTTTTAAAAGAGCAAAAGAGGTGAGTTTAAATGAATTTGAGTAAATGATGTTTTGAGCAAGATGTTTTGATGAGATGTACATGATATTTTTGAAGTATAATGATTGATGAAGAGGTAATGAGATGAGTTTGATGATTTAAATTAAAGTCCAATGAGACTAGATGATGAGATTAATATGAGCACATATTTTGGGAGTAGTATTGTACACCGAGTTGGGTAAGAGTTTAATTGACTCAAACCCCAGAACTACGTAGCCAGCGTAGGATGGAGGCTATGCCTCTTAAGTCCCAAAAAGAGGACTTTGATGAGTGGATCCAAGATGGTGATGTCCTTTACCCTGACAAGGTATTAAATAGATGTGGTAATGACATCGCTTCATTGTATCATCGCTAGCTCATAAGTGATGGTTGTCGGTTAGAGAAACTCACAACTGAGTAAGCATTTCTTATTATTATTTTAAATTTGCATTACATATTAATGTTGAGATGATGTTGAGTTCTGAGTTGAGTTTTCTTGAGAGGAATTTCTTGATATATGTCCTTACCTTCCTTCTATTTTAGATACTCGTACATTCCACGTACTGACGTAATTCGACCTGCATTATTTTATGATGCAGATACAGGTGTTAGAGATACTCAACAGGCGCATCCTTGAAGATCATTATTTTTCAGTTATTTGGTGAGTCCTTATATTCGGAGGAACTCTATATCCTTTAATTATTATTAAGTATTATGTTTCTTTTAAGGTAGCCATGGACATGTCATTGACACTATCTAAGAGTATTAGAGGCTTCATAGACAGAGTTTGATGATGTAATCGGAGTAGTTCTCCTTAGAAACTATTTCTTCTAAGAATTATCTATTTTTCCTTTCATGTTGATGATGACAAGCCCATATTAGTATTCTTAAGTCCTCTGCTGATGAACAAATGAGTAATGAGACCAAATGGTTCTCTCAGAAGCCAGAGATGGTTTCTGAGTGACGGCCACGCCTAGGGTACCCTCTCGGGGCGTGACAATTAGAAGCTTCATAGACAGAGTTTGATGATGTAATCGGAGTAGTTCTCCTTAGAAACTACTTCTTTTAAGAATTATCTATTTTTCCTTTGATGTTGATGATGACAATCCCACATTAGTATTCTTAAGTCTTCCGTTGATGAACAAATGAGTAATGAGACCAAGTGGTTCTCTCGGAAGCCAGAGATGATTTCTAAGTGCCGGCCACGCCTAGGGTACCCTCTCGGGGCGTGACAAATTGAGTTTAGAGCCTTGAACTTGTGAATGTATGATTGTAATTGAGATGTGAGCATGATGATAGTCTTGATGAAATTTGATAGTCTTTGCATCTTCATTATTGAACTAAATTGAATGGTCTCAACTAAATGTTGTCATAAATGATTGTCCCAACTACTCATCAATGAATGATTTGGGAATGATTGGAAGATTGATTGTTCGAAAAGATTGATTGGATAGAACCGATGAACTGATAACAATCCATATGAGACTTGTTTATTGGTTGATTGGGATTAATTACCTTATGAGCATTGAGTCTTTCGAGGAGTATCGAGTGCCGAATTGGGTAAGAGTAAGTAATAACTTGAACCTAATAACTACGTAGCCAGCGTAGGAAAGGATTGAACCGTTAAAGTCGGGTGTTTTCCTTTACTTTAATGTCCCAAAAAGATAGGACTTGATTGTTTGATTGGATCCTTAATTGGATGATTTGTCCTTTACCCTGGCAAAGTACTAGACAGTTATGGCAATAATAATGGGCTTGTTGTACGATAACTGGCTCATAAGTGATTGTTATCGGATAAGAGAAACTCCCATATAGATCTTGATAGTACTCTAATTTGATTGGATTGGATGGTATATGATTGGTCTCTGTCTAAATCTTACTCTTGCTTTAGACTTATGACATCCTGATTGAATTCCTAATATTTCTAATTGCGATATCTGAACTGGTATTATTCTACCTTATGTATATTTCATTCTGCCATATTACATACTCATACATTCCACGTACTGATTTCCATTTAGGCCTACATCATTTTATGATACAAAGACAGGTAGAGATCATCAACAGGCACGTCGTTGAGGATCTATTCGTACTCAGCTAATTGGTGAGTCCTCCTTGCTTTCGGAGGATGCCACTCATTTATCATCTAACTTTAGAGTTTATACTTTCACTTTTATTTGATTTGAGGTAGACATGAACCTGTCATTGGCATCACTTAGATAGTTAATAGAGGCTTCATAGACTAGATTGTTGACTTTTTAATTTGAGATTGTCTCTTGGCTAGTTTCATTCATACTAGTCGTGTTGATTGGATTTGACAGATTGTTGACCTTTGGCCTTGTTCTATAAGTATTTATTGGATCATCTTGATGAGTTAAGTCTTCTACTGATAGAGAGTTTATTGAATAATTGTGTGAACAGGCCAAGTGGTTCGCTTGAGGACTAGCAATAGTCTCTAAGTGCTGGCCATGCCTAGGATACCCTCTTGGAGCGTGACAATTATATGATATACTCCTTAAAAATGACTTAAAATAGAACTAAAAAGTTTGAGAAAATACCAAAAGTTCCCTGGATTAGAAGTTGTTGGAGGTCATCTATGAATGCCTTCTACAGATAGTAGAATATTCTACAGGCCGTACAAGCGTCCGTAAAAGACAAAAGAAATTTTGAAAGATGATTCTACGAGAACTTCTACCATTTGTAGAACGATACACGGTCCGTAAGAGTGTTCGTAGAAGCCAAAGAATTTCTGAGTTTTGAGGTCTTATTTTAACGGATTGATCTACGACTCGTGAAAGATTTTACAGTTCATAGAAGAGTTCGTGAAAATCATGGATAAATTTCTCAATTCTAAACTCTTATCTACGGATACCATCATGGTCCGTGGATCATTCTATGGTCCTTATAAGAATTCGTAAATCAAAATTTTTGCAGACTTTACATTTTTCTGAATTCAAGATCGGATCTGGACTTAGAAATTTTTGGGGTGTTACAGTTGGTATGATATAAAAAAATGAAGTCATAATTTCCGTGTTAGTATGATATAATTATGTTATTTATCAAAAAATTAAAGTCATAATTCTTTATTATATGAGTATATGTAAGTAAAAGTCAAACAAACAACGATTATCAATATACCGTATCATAAAATATCAAAATCGTAACTTAAAAATATTGAACCAAACTGAATTAATTTGGTGTGGTAATAATATAATATTTTTAAACATCAAAAACTGAAATTATCTGATTGAAGTTTTCAATATCGTATCATGCACACCCATACCTAATTTTGCCAAATAGCCTTTATTGGTTTTGAGGGATGAAGTCCTATTTCCATATGATATATTAGAGATGCTCAAAATCTAATCGAAATCGATAATCCAAGTCGAATAAAAATTTATTGATTTATCGATAATGGGTTATTGATTTAGTGGTTTCGATAATGATTTTGATTTTTTTAATTATTAGGTTATCAATTCTTAACACGTTGAATTTTTTTCTTAACACATTAACCGATAATCCTGTAACACCTTGAAAATTTTCATGTCAAGACCCGAACCATTCTTCATAGCCATATAGGCTTGAAACCGATGACTACTAATTTCATATACGAATTGAGATCAATTCCTAAGTATTTGAAGTGTATTATATGTGTTTAGGGGTCATAAGGGACCTTTAACACCAAGTCAAGTCCAAAGAACTTCCACCGGCTAAGTTTTCGTACAAGTCCGAAATAAGATCAACTTCAAACGACCATATCTCCTAAAATATAACTAATTGGGTGTATCATGACCTATCAAAATAAATGTATTTGAGTCTTCTTTCTAACTCCACCAATTTTACCTCATTCTGAGTTCGGAGTCAAAAGTTATGACCATTTTATCACAGACTATCTCTGCAGAAATTTCAGGCAAACTAGCCTCAGTAGTTTGGGTGCTGGTGCGTCGCGCCAGCTATAGTGCCAATAGTTATTTTTGCCTATTTTCCATATTTTAGGGTCATTTTAGTTATTTCTTGTGTTGTACCCAAAGTGAGGTCGTTTTGGAGACTGAATTGACCCTATCTAAAGATCCTAAACCTTCTAAACCTCTCATTTCTCACAATTAGACTCAATATACTAAACTCCTCTCCTCTCAAACTCTCCCAAGAGCTTCAAGGCAAGATTAGGGTTTTCAATTCAAGACATTCAAGTCTCAATTCTTCCTCAAGTTCTCATAGAGATTTTATGTCCCCAAGGTATGTGGGTTTTCATCCATGGGTCCTTCCACCCATGGAGCCCAAAAGTTTTCTCAATCTAGTATTTCCATTTTAAATGATGAAATCTTATGTTATCTTACATAATGGTTCCAAATGCATAGATTGTGGTATATTTAAGTTTATTTACTCCTATTGATATATATATATATGTGTATTGACTCTTAATTTCAAGTGATGAGAAATTTTAGGGATTTTCATACTACGATTTCAAATGTATAGATTCTTGAATATTTGAAGTTTGTTTGTCTATGTTGACCTATGGTGATCCTTATTTACATGAAATGGATGATTTATCAAGGCCTCTCTATGAAGGCTTGAAAGTAGTTTTAGAGTATATTGGTGTGTTGTTTTAAGATGTTTTAAATGATAAATTCTTTCACTCTCATACATGCTAGCATTGATTTAAATGGCTTGAAAGTTGATTTATTTGAACCCACCTAGTTTCTTATGATAAAGCAAAATTGAAATGAATGTTTGACAATGTCTACAAATGAGTTTAAAAGTGCTCTTTGCAAATAAGTTTTGTGAACGATGAGTCTATAATATTCAAGTAAGTTAATGATAGGGTGAGTTAAGGCCCTAAAGATATTTTTATGGATAAAGATATGTGATGAAGGAATGTCTACACTCACATCACATGAGACAAAGTTAAGAAGCTATTCTATGATTTTGTTCTTATGAAGAATGGACGGGTAGTAGATATGGCCCCTCCCACACGATGATTGACTTTATGTTTTATGGTTTGTCTATTCTGTTGAGAGTTTACCTAACACCGAGTTGGACTAGAGGCGAATACCCATGTCTCAGAACTACGTACCACCGTAGGTATAAAGGAGATAGAGGCGAATACCCAATCTCTAAGAGACGAGTACCCGAAATATCAAGGCTTAGTGGTGAGTACCCGGTTTATACAATAGCTTAGTGGATCCACTTAGGCATATAAGAGTCTACTTTGGCAAGTAGTCTCTCTCTTTTCTCCAATGTAGGGGTAACATCGGGACTCCATGTTATAGCTCACATGGTTTATGTCAGTTAATGGTCTCTCTCACAAAGGTACAAGGTCCCTCTTCTAATGTTTAAGATATATCATATGATGTCTACTATGTCTATCACAAGGTAAAGTATGTGCTCTCACAAAACTAATGATTTCTTTCAAAAGGTTTATGGATTACTTATTTAATATTCATGGTATTTTGCAAGTATATGGTTTCTTATAATGACTCATGGTTACCTCTATAATGCTCAAGTTTCTTTTATGAATCATGATGGTTTCTATATTTCATTGACTAAGCTTCATAACTCTAAAGGATATTTCAAATGATCGCAAGATTTTAGCATGGTCCATTGCATCACCTTATGGTATAATGATATATTGCATTGCATACTCACATACTTAGTACATTCAAAGTACTAACACATACTTTTGCCTACATGATATCACCATGTAGGGACTGACGTCGCTCCCCAACCTCCTCCACGTGGCTAGCTCGAATTAGTTTTGAAGATTGTTTTTGGTGAGTTCCCATAGTTCAGGAACATCCTTTTTATTCTAAGCTTATGTTACGTAGAATAGTAAGACTTTTTTTAAGGAATTTCTTGACACTTATTTTGAGGGTAACCTAGGGACATGTCTTAGCCCCCGCCAAGTCTATTAGTAGAGGTATGTTTGGACGAAAAATGGAAAATGTTTTTAATTTCCGCTTGTTATTATTTACCATTACCAATGAAATGCTTAATGAATGCTAAGAGGCTTGGGTGAGGTACCTCCGGGTGTCTCATTCGCCGTGTCACGTCTAGGACTTAGGCTTGGATCGTGACAAATCCGATAGTAAAATAAATAATTATATTTATACCATTTGATATATAAAGTCCTTAACTTAGAGTTTAGTTTTGCACTTTTATTCAAGGTTATCTCAAACTCTCAGTTATTTACAATGTGACAATATTTGTTTTTAATTAGCAAGATGAAATCTGTCAACTCATGTTCATGATTCATTGGTTTGTCGTCTTGTTTTTAAATAATTTTTAATAATTTTTTTGGTCAAATCTTAACGATTTAACCGATAACCGAACTAATAACAATCAATAGTCGATAAATCAATAATCGATAAGTCAATATCTTAACAATTCTATAACTGTTTAGCATGTTTACAAATCGATAACCAATAAGTTGAACCAATAAACTCTAAAAACCAAATTGAACTGATCGATATGCAGCCTACAATATATATAGCCTTTGTTGGTTTTCACGTGGCATGCCCATTGATTAGGAAAAATATTTATCTATTTTTTCTTGGTCAATAAATAGTGGTAGTCATATTATAGATCGTCTCTTACTCGTAGTAGTGGTGCACTTATGATTAAGATCTCTCTAGGTGTTAGTCCTACTACAATTGAATTAGAACTGAACTTAGTGAAGTACTACAAATCTACAATAGAACATAAATCAATTTATCCAGCCTGTTTTGTTATAAACTTGATCAATGTAATTACATGTTCAATCAACTTACTAGCACAAGCAATTTGTGATAGAATGTCTATCTCAATTAGAGACAAATTATATTAATTGGTCACAAAATATTTAACATCATAAATGTTAAATCTGTCACAAAATTAATATTTATAATAATTTATTAAATAATAAATACTTATTTACTAATTAATTATTAATATTACATGATAATTAAATCATTAAAAAAATTATATATCTAAAGGTTTTCGTCTCAACTCTTTAATTTATACTAACCTCTTAACCTATACATTTCATAGTCTTTTGACGTGGGATATTGTTTTGTCAAAATTTGTAATGAAAAGATCCGTCAAAATTTCATCACTAATTAATTCAACGGTATGTTATGTCATTAAGATTAATTATTTAATTAAAATTTGTCTTGTTAAAAATTTATGATTTTTTTAATTTTATTTCATCACAGTTTTGTGACGAAATCACAAGTCTACCATAATTTTGTAAACTTGTAACGGATCCTTATTTTCATCATAAATTAAAGCGGTGTTTGATTTGTAATTTAGAAACTCGCATAATTGATATATGTATAAATTATGAGGGTATCTATGTATTATTTTATATATGATAAAAGATAAAATAATTAATACATGAATAACTAATCCCTTCATAACTAATATGTCCATAAAATAATATATAAATTCTTTCATAATTAATCCATACATTCCTAAGCTACCAAACAATCCCTAAGGGTTAGAACTTAGAACAGATAGCAATATATATCATACATCAAAGAAAATAATTAGGAAACAAAACAAATCAAATCAAAGATATGGAAATCAAATGATAGGAATCTTAACTAAAATAGTATAAAATTACATGTTTTTTTTTCCTCTTCAAGTTGACATGGGAACCGCACCCAGATATGTATTCACATCGAGTTTATCTAAATCCAATACTTTCAACGTATGTAAAACATAAATTTATTAAAATGACAATAAATACAAAATATGAATCCATAACTTTAAAAATATAGTTAGTTCATTACTAAAAATCTTAAAGATTGAACCGTAAAATTTAAATTCTGGATCCCCTCTGACATGATAAGAATTGCAACTTATAATACTTTTCATAAATATTGAGTTGGTCTAATTCAATATAACTTCAAAGACTACTCAATTTGACTCTGAAAGCGAAATATATCACATAAATTGAGATGAATATTATTAGTCAAGACTATGTTAAGCCATAGGAGTAGCATGCTTCAAAAATATACTATAAATTTACCTATTCATTTTAAATTACTTCAAGAACTTGAAGGCACGTTATAACAATAGCTTAGAAATAGTCGTGCAGACCATAATATTGTTTGAATTTCATGTTTCATTATCTTAATAACCTTAACAAAATACTATAAATAGAATAAGAAAATGTGTTTCTTTCAATCACATTAATTTCAGAAAAAGCAACAACAACAAAAAAAAATATTATTTTTTTGGCAAATTAAAATGTCTAAAGCAGTGGCACTTGTGGTGGTGTTATTTTTTGTGTTATTTTGTGGGGAATGTTACGGGGAACTTAGATTTGGATTCTACAAAGGAAAATGTGGGATGACAGATGTTGAACGTGTTGTTAGAAATGTTGTAGAAATATGGCATTTTACAAAGAAGGAAAAGGCTATAGCAGCTGCTCTTCTACGTATGCAATTCCATGATTGCTTTGTTAATGTAAGAAACTTATATAACTCTTTACATTTTTAGCTGACAAATTTTGGGTATGTATAAGTAGACATTCGAATCTTATATAGAGTTAAATCAGCAGACACACATGTCTTACGTGGCGTCTTAGGTGTATTATACCATATAGGACGCATGTGTCTACTTATTCAACTTTATACATGTTTAAGTGGCTACTTGTGCATATCCAAAGTTGAAGGGCATAGATGTCAGTTGAGATCAAATTAAAAAGAATGTTTATGTATTATACCCTTTTAATTTAGTCTCTAATAACCACTCCACCACTTAGCTTACTATAATATCGGCGGCGGATTGGGGCACTAACTTAGTAAAGAGAGACAGATTTTTTGAAACTTCAAAGATTTTAAATATGCAACTTTAGAGAGACAGATTTTTTGAAACTTCAAAGATTTTAAATATGCAATTTTAAAATTTTGTGGCTGTAAAATTATATCATTATGGATAAAGTTAGAAGTGTAGAGTTGAATCGTTTTTAAGTATAGAATGTAGGGTGGAGTTAGACTATCAGGCGTCAGCTACGGGTTCTGCCAAATGTAAAACAAATTTTGTTCAAATACGTTATTTGTCTTAAACATGTATCATTGAATATGTATGAATTATTAATTAGAACTCAATAACTAAAAAAAAAAAGAATTCATCATAAATTTTAAATCCTGAATCCGCATGTAATAATTCTATTAATATTCTTTTAGAAATAGACTAAAAAAGGAATGTCACATAAATTAGAACAAAAAATATTTCTTGTGGCAATGTGTTGTGACATATATAATACAAATATTTTTAACCTGTGTAAGAAAATAGATAAGAATACTCTTTATGAAATATTTGTGGTACAATTTTCTATTACCATTGAATATTGGACCAATATTTTTGATATGTACATGATGAATAGGGTTGTGATGCATCAATTCTATTGGATGGAGTCAATAGTGAGAAAACAGCACTCCCAAATAAAAGTGTTAGGGGATATGAACTCATTGATTCAATCAAACATGCTTTAGAGGCAGAATGCAAAGGCCTAGTCTCTTGTGCTGACATTATTTCTATGGCAACTAGAGATGCTGTTGTTTTGGTAAATTTACATTCTATTCTTCGTTATCACTTTTTTCATATTTGACTAAACTTATAAGCTAGTGAAATTGGTTGCTAAGAAATATTTTTTGATTTAATTGTGCGCGTTTGATAAATATTCAAAGTGTTTATAAGTAATAATCAATCATAAGTCCTAAGTTGGTCATTCCCACTTTATGATTTTTCAATTTTTAAGAAACATTTTTAGTTTGATCAAGATTTTTACTCCCTTTGCACATTTCAATTTATGTGGCACTTTCCATTTTTCGAGAGTCAATTTAACTAATTTTGAAGCTAAATTAGATTAAATCAACTCAAAAAACTACACAAAAATTACTACAAGTTGTCATTATTCTCACGTCAATATGATAAAAAAAATACATTTCAAAATGTTGATGTTTATATAGCTTGAATCTCGAAAAGCAAAAAGTGTCATATATCCTCTTCAAAAAACAAAATCTAGATATTCCTCTTCACCCCATATTCTTCATTTCTCCTTTTCTTTACGAAGATAATTTTAAATTTATAATTCTCGATAAAAAATTTAAGAAGATTTTAGTCATTTTAACAAAAAAATAGGTTATCAATACCTTTTTTTTTAACCAAACACATCAATTATTTATTTTAATTTCAGCATTTTTATACAACATATAAATACTTATTTATGAAATCAATTTCAACACTTAAAACTTATCAGTTATTTACAATCAACTAACCTAAACGGACTGATAGTATAATAAACATGACCTAATTGTACATGTATCCTAATTGTACTAATTTTGATATAAAATGTGACAGAGTGGAGGAAAATGGTACAACGTAGAAACAGGAAGAGAGGATGGAACTGTTTCCTTAGCATCAAATGTGAATCTTCCTGGTCCATCTCTTTCAGTCTCAGATTCTATCAAAGTTTTTGACAAGAAAAATCTCTCTTCAACAGACATGGTTTATCTTCTAGGTAATTTCCCATTTTACAATCCTTCATTTTAGTTTCCTTTTTTATAACATTGGTGTTCAGATCAACTTGTACACACTTGAAATATTTGATCGCGTACTTGCTACCTTTCATAAGGATGGGTATCGAGTAACTCAAGTATTTCATCACGTACGCATCTCAAATAGTCGGAATAACTTGCATACATCTTGACTATTTTAAAAAGTATATGCTATAGTCTAAACAAATTGGAAGAAATCATTTACCTAGTATTTCGTCCATACCTATTTATGTAGCACATTTAAGATTTCATGAGTCAAACAAGTCTTTTTTTTAAACCGCATTTTGTTCACATGTCTTTTAAATATTTTGAATTGTAATTAATTATTGTGACTTATAGTATCTTTTATATATGTAGTTTCTGAATATGTAACTTTTATTTTTTAAAAACTTAATGATTCTACGTGCGAATTCACAGTCAAAGTTAAGAAATTTGACTCTCGAATTAAACTTTGCCACATAAATTGAGAAAGATGTATATATTGATGTATTTACTTGTTTATTTTCAATGAATTAATATGTGGATTTTGAATTTCAGGTGGCCACACTGTTGGAATTACTCACTGCTCACTCATCCAAGATAGGATATACAACTTCAATAATACAAATGGTCCTGATCCAACCATGAGCCAATGGCTATTGTCTGAGTTAAAGAAGAAGTGTCCTAGAGTTCCATCCAATAATGACAACATTGTTCCTCTTGATATGAAGACTCCATCTTTAGTAGATAAATCATTTTTTCAAGAAATTCAAAAGGGAAATGGGATTCTTGAAATTGATCAACAAATGGCACTGGATAAATCGACAAAGGATATTGTAGGTGATATTGTCAAAGACCCTAATTTTTTCACTAAGTTTGGAGAGGCCATGGTGAAATTGGGTAAAGTTGAAGTACTAACTAATGGACAAGGAGAAGTGAGGACATCATGTAGGGTTGTGAATAAGAAGCCGTTATTTTTTGGGATGTTCAATTAGTACAAGTATTTTTTGTGAATTTATTATCTATGTTGTCCGTCCAAAAATATTATCGTACTCGTGTCTGTTTCTTAAAAAATGCATAGTCATTAAAGGATCCGACACATACCTAATAATATTTTTAACAAGTTTGAACAACATGAATTCTTGATAGTTTATTTACTCATGGTATTAAGTTTTTTTTTTGTCTTGAGTTTGTGGCGGGGGTGGGGGTGGGGTGGGGGGGGGGGGGGGGAGTCAAGGAGATTCTTCCTTTCTTTATTCTTTGAAATTTGAAATTTGAGTATTGTTATACTGTTTTTCTTGTATTTTTTTTTAACCTTTTCATGTATTATGTTGTAATTTGATTAATTCTTACTGAAACTATTTTTCATATCAATGAAACAAAAAGGGAATGCCATCGCCATTCTTTTCTACTTTTTATTACTTTACTGTCATCATTCCATTTTTCTTCTCTCATTTTTCTTTTTGGTTGGACAAAAAGAAAAATAAAAGGCAGAATTCTACGTTCCACGTCATTGTGATTTTGTAATTTGTACTTCTACAGTACTTTGGTAGCACATCGTATTGTATCTTATCTTAACAATGTCACAACAAATTATTCCCGTGCTTTCATCTTCAATCTCCATCTTGACATAGTTTGGTAATCTGCAATCACCTCTACTTGAGTCTTGACTGTAATCATTTAAAATTTATTAAATAAAAATTTATAGAATGATTCAATTTATATTAAATTCAAGAAAATAGTCAAATGATGTGGCAATTCAAATCAAATTAAATGAGCCACTAAAATCACACCACGTGTCAAATTTACGTGGCAATCCAAGTCAAATTAAATAAGCCACTAGAATTATGCCATGTACCAAAATTAGGTGGCAATCCAAGTCACATTAAATAAGCCACTAAAATCATACCACATGTCAAAGTTAGGTGGCAATCCAAGTCAAATTAAATAAGCCATTAAAATCATGCCACATGTCAAAGTTATGTGGCAATCTAAGTCAAATTAAATGAGCCACTAGAATAATGTCACGTGTCTATGTGACATGTTCTGACCAATCAAATTAAAACTCTTCAATAAAGAAATCTGATTGGTCAGTTCAAACCAACCAATCAAATCACACCCTCATACCACTCCCTACAACTATAAATAGGGGTCCTCATTATTCTGAGATGGGGGAGTTTTTGGAAGAACAAGAAGCAAGAAGAGAGCTCGTGGATCAAAGACCGCAAATTCTCTACAAAGCTACAAAGTTTAAGTGGTCAAATTCAAGTTCAAGTTCAAGTTCAAGATCAAGAACGAATAAGAATATCAAGAAGATCAAGATCAAGTTACTTGTTCATATTTACTGTTCGTCATAACCATACAAGTGTTCGTGACGAATAATTTAAATCCAAATTTGAAGACAAAGATTCAAGATCAAGCTATTCAAGCTCTTGACTCTAAATCAAATTCAAGTTCGACATATTCCATATTATTTGAAGAATTAGAGGATTATCATAGAGATTGTAACCCGCACTACATTTTGAAATCAAATATTACACTTTGTTACTCCAATTTTCCGGTCTTGATTATTTATTTTTCTTGACTCAAAAATTTGTTATTTACAAATTTTGGCACGCCCAGTGGGACCATCTCTACCTCTCATCTCTTTACATCGATCATCAAACTTCAAGAATACTTAAAATGGCATCTAAGAAGTTTGACTCCAGGGCTATTATTGCTAAGGCTACTGATTCCAAGTTCTCTTCTGAGGTGGAGAATATACTGGATGCGACTATGGGAAGTTTGGGACCCATCACTAGGAACAGAGCAAACTTGCTAGGACAACAAGCACTCCAAGTGTCGTCCGCATCGGTTCCTGTTTTTGATCCTTCATCTTCAAAGGGGGCAAGATTCTTTCTAAATGAATTAGAAGAAGGAGAGAATATAGCAGATATTGTTGAAAAGACGTTGGCTCGACTTAGTCCTTTTAACACAAGGAATTGCACTATTCAAGATGAAGATGATGTCCTAATCACTAGATCTGCCCTAGTCACTCCACATAACTTATTTCAGACAAATTTCAGTGTGAGGGAAAATCCATGCTTTGCTCCATCATCTATAATGGCCATTCAAGCGATGATGACTAACACCTTAACTGTTGAAGAACAACTAGCAAGTTTGACAAAGGCAATTGAAGGTTTGACAAAATATGTGCAAGATCAAGATAATCGAATTGTCAAGTGAACAGACAGAGTTGCGAACGTTATGGAGGGGGACTCAAGTCATGCACCTAGAAAATGTCCAATGATACAAGAAAAGAGAGATTTAGTTACAAAGCAAATAAATGTGTGTGATGAGCTGAAAGTATCTGCTGAAGGAGGAATTCCCATTCATCAACTAAAGGACTTCATTATGGGAACCATCAAAGATAAGTAT
Organism: Solanum dulcamara; assembly: GCF_947179165.1. Classification (NCBI taxonomy): domain Eukaryota; kingdom Viridiplantae; phylum Streptophyta; class Magnoliopsida; order Solanales; family Solanaceae; genus Solanum; species Solanum dulcamara. The sequence goes on along the minus strand of NC_077240.1, from coordinate 76,051,066 downwards.
GACGTGTCTTCAAAGTCATCATTTACATATGCAAAGCCATACACTTCAAGAATCGATGTTTTGAAGATGCCTGCAGGTTATCAACCTCCAAAATTTCAACAATTTGACGGAAAGGGAAATCCAAAGCAATACATTGCCTATTTTGTTGAAACTTGCAATAATGCTGGAATATATGGAGATTATCTGGTCAAGCAATTTGTGCGCTCCTTACAAGGAAATGCCTTTGACTGGTATACGGATCTCGAGGCAGGTTCTATTGATAGTTGGGAACAACTTGAGCATGAATTTCTTAATCGTTTCTATAGCACAAGACGTACTGTGAGCATGATTGAACTCACAAATACACGTCAATGGGAAGATGAACCCGTCATTGAGTTCATCAACCGATGGAGAAATGCAAGCCTCAATTATAAGGATAGGCTTAGTGAAACTTTCGGAATAGAAATGTGTATTCAAGGAATGCGTTGGGGACTTCGTTATATCCTACAGGGTATTAAACCCAAATCATTTGAGAAACTAGCCATACATGCTCATGATATGGAGTTGAGCATGTCTGCAAGCGGTATTGAAGGACCACTTATTTATGGGCCTCACAAGGAAAAAGACAAAATGGAGGTAAAAAAAGGAGGAAAATCGGCACCTAAGTTTGGAAATAAAGAGTCAATGAATGTTAATGTCGTACCTTTGAAAATGGCTACAAATCTAAGTAAGAATCAAAGGGTGAAGACCACGACTCTTCAGAATAATGTTGGTAGAAAGTTGACTTTGAAGGAAATGCAGGCAAAAGAGTATCCTTTCTTGGACTCAGATGTTCCAGCAATTTTTGAAGAGCTTCTGGCGTTAAAAACTCTTTGAGCTACCTGAAATGAAGCGTCCAGATGAGGCTGGGAGGACTAATGATCCAAATTACTGCAAATATCACTGTTTGATGGGACATCCTATTGAAAAGTGTTTTATCATTAAGGAAAAGATCATGTACTTGGCCCGTGAAGGAAAAATATTGCTTGAAGATTAGAAGGAGAGTTCAAATCAAGTCTCTGTCACTTTTGGTTCACTTGACCCCATAGTTTTTTGCAACTTCGTCAAAATACATGATAGTGATGATGACCAAGCCACATCACTACCAAAGATGATTAAATTTGGTGACTTCAAATCAATAGATGTTAATGCATCATCGCTTGTTCCTTTAATGAATGAAGTAGTAAGGGAAGATAAACCTCTAGAGGAAAACCAATCTTGCGGTGCTTATACTGATGATGAAGGATAGATTTTAGTGACACGATGAAGACGTTATAAAACGAGCTTGCAAAGAGAACCAAGTAAGCAAGTGGCTAGAGCAAAGATGAAGAAACTACCTAAAACTCAAAGGGTAAAGAAGAATGTGAAGAAGTCAAGAGTTGAGGGAAATTACTATCAAAAGCAACGTCCTCCGGTGACATTAGAGGAATTCTTGCCAAGTTGGTTTCGTGAAAAAATTTCTCATCATGATACCAAGGCCTCGTGTTGTAACATTGATAGAGAAGAGACAATGGGAGAAAGCTCATCACCATCATTACCTCCATCACATGAAGGCCCTATAAAGCCTCACTCTAAAGAAGTGGACACTTGTGATATGAAGTTTACATTCACTAATGATGATCTTTTATTGGGTGAAGTGTTGCATAATCGTCCTTTATATATGGTAGGTTTTGTGCTTGGACATAAAGTGAATAGGATCATGGTGGATGATGGATCTGGGGTCAATATTCTCCCTATTCGTACTGTGAAAGAACTTGGAATTCCTGATAAATAAACTGTCTGAGAGTCGTCTGATGATTCAAGGATTTAACCAAGAGGGGCAGAGAGCCATTGGTGCTGTCAAATTAGATATAACGATGGGAGATATACGTTCGAGTACGTGGATGCATGTTATTGACTTAACGACCTCGTATAATATCTTGTTAGGAAGGCCATGGATACATGAGAACAAAGTGGTGTCGTCCACCTACCATCAATGTTTCAAATACTTTGAAGATGGGGTTCAAAAGAAGGTAGTTGCTGATGATGAACCTTTTACCAAGACAGAAACACATTTTGCTGATGCAAAATTATACTTAAAGAATCATGCTTCAAAAGAAGTCAAAGTTGATAATGCGATACCTTCTAACATTACAAAAAAGGTTGATGTAGCACCTGATAATGCGAGGGTCATAATTGAAAAGAGTAAAACGCTTTCAGACATGAGTAAAGTACTTAAGATAAGTGAGGCATCTTCAAGTAAGAGAATGATTCCTATTTCTCACTATGTCCCAAAGACAAACAAAGTCAAGATTCCACCCTCTGAGTTGCAGAGTAGCAAGTTGACATTCCCTATCAAGCAAATTGATGCAATCAAATCACCTTCAAAAATGATATAGGGATTTGTCAGACCATCGAATTATGATTCACATGAATCACTTCCTAAAAAGCGTACAAATGAGGGTTTTGACCCGAATGCATATAAGTTGTTGGTGAAAGCGGGATACAATCCCAATGAAGCTGCTAAAGTAGGAAAGCTTCAAAATAAAGTTATTAAAAGGGAAAATCATGGCCTAAATTTAACTCAAAGGATGATGATAGAGAGAGGGTATAATGTCAAGCAATTGTGCGAAGGCTTGGGTTACAAACAACCATCACCAATCCGAATCTCTATAAAAAGGATGAGCATCAACTACATTACCCTTATGGAAGAACCGGTGATGTTCAACAAAAAGCCTTTTGTGTTTGATCGACTTAGTGGCATGATTCCTAACATTTCTACATCTAATCGGCTAATAGAATCAACTCTAAAAACTTCAGTGTTTGATCGATTGGGACCAATGAAGAAGAAATACAAGCGCCAAGGAAATTATAGAACAATGGAAGAATGGGTACATGCTCGGGAGCATAATTCACCCAAGAATTGGCCCAGTTTGATCCCTTCTAGAATGAGACGAGAAACAAAACTTATAGTTTCATGTGAAAATGTCCTGAGAGAAAAAACTCATACCATAGTTCACACTAGGGAGCAAGATGAAGATAAAGAAAGTGTGGGATCATCAAATCACATCACAATTTGTGATGAAGAATGTACTCCACTATATGCAAAAATTGATGATGAGTTTGTTAATATTCATGCATGCCATCACATATCTTTTAATGATGGTGATCCTCAAGAAGATGAGGATGCTGAAGATGCACCACCTGAGCTCGAGAAAGAGATAAAGAATACTGTTGATGCATTGAAGGAAGTAAATCTTGGGGTTGATGATTATATAAGGCTTACATATGTAAGTACTTCACTGGATGACGATGAAGAGAAGAAATATATTGAGTTGCTTATGGAATTTAGGGATGTATTTACTTGGAGTTACAAAGAAATACCAGGTTTAGACCCTAAAGTTGCAGTTCATTGTCTTGCTGTGAAATGAGGCACTCGTCCTGTTAAACAAGTGCAACGTCGCTTTAGACCTGAACTAGTTCCTTTGATCGAAACTGAAGTTAACAAGCTCATTGAAGCAAGTTTCATTCATGAAGTCAAATATCCTATATGGATTTCAAGCATTCTACCTATAAGAAAGAAGAATGGCCAAATACGAGTTTGTGTTGACTTTAGAGATCTTAATAATGCATGCCCTAAGGATGAATTTCCTCTTCCAATCCCTGAGCTTATGATTGATGCTACAACTGGATACGAGGCAATGTCTTTCATGGATGGTTCATCTAGATACAATCAAATTTGCATGGCACCAAAGGATGAAGAACTTACTGCATTTCGCTCTCCTAAAGGTATATATTGCTACAAAGTAATGCCTTTTAGTTTAAAAAATGCTGGAGCCACTTATCAGTGAGCCATGCAGAATATTTTTGATGACATGCTTCATAAAAATGTTGAGTGTTATGTCGACGACTTAGTGGTGAAATCAAAGAAGAGTTATGACCACTTGCAAGATTTGAGAATGGTGTTTGAACGACTTCGAAGATATCAACTCAAAATGAACCCTTTAAAATGTGCCTTTGGAGTTACTTCGGGAAAGTTTCTCGGTTTTATTGTTCGACAACGAGGAATCAAGATTGACCAAGATAAGATAGATGTTATTTTGAAGATGCCTGAGCCAAAAAATATTCATGAGTTGAAAAGCTTACAAGGAAAATTAGCATATCTTAGGAGGTTTATCTCAAATCTGGCTGGGAGATGTCAACCATTCAGTCGCCTTATGAAGAAAGATGTTCCTTTTGAATGGGACCAAGCTTGTATCAATGCTTTTGAGAACATAAAGTCTTATCTGATGAAACCTCCAGTACTTGTAGCTCCTATACCTGGAAAACCATTGATTTTATACATTGCAGCACAAAAAGGTTAGTAGGAGCATTTCTCGCACAAGAAAATAATGAAGGGAAAGAAAATGCCCTATATTACTTGAGTAGGATGATGACACAAAACGAGATCAAGTATTCACCTATTGAGAAGTTATGTATGGCACTCGTATTCTCGATTCAGAAGATGAAGCATTACTTCCAAGCTCATATTGTGCAACTTGTCTCTAAAGCGAATCCTATCAAGTTTGTCATGTCCAAGCCTGTCTTAAGTGATAGACTAGCAAGGTGGTACCTCCAGTTTCAATAATTTGAAATTGTGTATATATCTCAGAAGGCAGTAAAAGGACAAGTGCTAGCAGATTTCTTGGCCAATCATCCAATTCCGAATGATTAGGAGTTATCTGATGAATTACCTGATGAAGACGCAATGCTAGTGGAAATTCATCCACCTTGGAAGATGTATTTTGATGGTGCTGCACATCATGAAGGAGCCGGTGCTGGAGTAGTATTTGTCACTTCCCATGGAGAAGTCTTGTCATACTCCTTCACTATAACACAAAACTGCTCCAATAATGTTGCTGAATATCAAGCACTCTTACTTGGGCTTGAGATGACCATTGATATAAAACAATTGCAACTACAAGTTTTTGAGGATTCTAAGTTGGTGATCAATCAAGTCTTGGGTAATTATGAAGTAAAGAAGCCTGAGTTGATCCCATACTGGAATTACGCTCAAAAGATGATAGGGTGGCTTGGAGAGGTGACTATTCAACATATCCCAAGAAAGGAAAATAAAAAGGCTGATGCATTGGTAGCTTTAGCTTCTGCATTAGTATCTTCTGATAAAATGCAAGTTGTGGTTTGCCAAAGATGGATAACTCCGCCTCCAGATGAGCATGAAGAAAAATTTCAACAAGTTATCGCCACTTTGGAAGCTGAAATTGACGATTGGCAACAACCAATAATAGATTATTTATGTTATGGAATATTGCCTGAAAACCTTCGAAGAAGAATAGAAATTCGACGACGAGCCCCTCATTTTCTTTATTATAAAAATACACTTTACCGGCAGTCGTTCGATGGAGTTCTTTTACGATGTTTAGGGGCAGATGAATCTATTCAAGCTATGCAAGAAGCACATTCTGGAGTATGTGGGGCGCATCAGTCTGGGCCAAAACTTCATTTTCACATAAAAGGATAGGATATTACTGGCAAACCATGGTGAAATATTGCTTGGATTACGTCCAAAGATGTAAAGCTTGCCAATTCCATGCGAATTTTATACATCAACCCCCAGAAGTATTGCACCCAACTATTGCCTCATGGCCATTTGAAGCTTGGGGTTTGGATGTTGTTGGACCATTACCTAAGTCCTCTGGTGGACATTTGTGCATCCTGGCTGCAACTGACTACTTCTCAAAATGGGCAGAAACTGTTTCTCTTAAAGAAGTAAAGAAAGAGAATGTCGCCAACTTCATTCGAGTCAATATTATCTACCATTTTGGTATTCCTCAATACATATTGACAGATAATGGCAAGCCATTTGATAACAAGTTAATGACGAAGATATGCGATCTTTTTGGCTTCAAGCAACGCAATTCCTCTATGTATTATGCGGTTGCTAATGGTCTCGCTGAAGCATTTAACAAGACACTCTACAAATTGTTGAAAAAAGTTGTTTCCAAGTCTAAAAGAGATTGGCATGAAAGAATGGAAGAGGCTCTTTGGGCATATAGGACTACGTATTGC